>NC_134522.1:2523867-2663867 GCF_027942865.1 Odontesthes bonariensis | reverse complement strand
ATCTCGTGATAGTTCAACATAAAATTTGTTTTTATTTCGAGAAATTCCTGTAAATGAAGAAAAATCTGCAAATCGAATAAATTAATTAAGTTAAATGAGGTACTTTTAGATTTAATTTGTGCTTATAAATGTTAAACCGATCCGTAAAAAAGCAACAACATTAGTTTAATTTGCACAGACTGCGATTGTTTCGATGAATATTTGATCAAATTCTGAGAAAAACTGAAAGAATCCCGACTGAAACGTGAGGAAGACGGAGGATGATGATGATGGAAAAAAAAAAAAGGTTACTTTGGAGATTCTCTGATAATTGGAGCCTTAAAAGCAGCTCGTTTTTTAACTGCGTCACCACGACTGCTCGATGACAATTAATGTGTTTGCGGCTGCTTGGTGGCATCTGTGCCAATTACTTTATATGCTAATGTATGTAAATGACACCTCAGACGCTCGTCTCAAGAACTGTACGAGTGGCGTGTTGTCTGATTTTTAAGTCATATTGTTGAGGCTGATCCACAAAGCGTGCACGTTAAATCTGGAGGTGTGTTAACTCATCAACACACGCACTCACTTTCAGACTGTGTGATGAGTTTTTACAGATAGAAATAAGAATTTCTGCTCCCACATGCTCCCCTCCTCCTCTTCTTCTCACCTTTGTCTTGTTCTGCTCACGTTTAGTTTCTCTGGTTTAGACACAGGTGTGTGTGTGTGTGTGTGTGTGTGTGTGTTTAAACTGTTTAAACCAATTAAATAAGAAATCCTTCAGAATGTGAAAGCTTTCATTTTTCAGAGATAAAAAAATTAACAAAGAAAGAAATGTAATATATTCCGATTAAAATTTTAATAAAACCGAGTTAAAATGATTATGCAGGTAATTGATTATTCTATTGATTAATCGAGCCATCGGATACCAAAAAAGGTTAGCAATAATAAATATTTAAGAAAGAAAGCTAGCATCCTTCTGTTCTCCGCTAGCTTCCGTCTGTTCTCTGCTAGCTTCCTTCTGTTCTCTGCTAGCTTCCGTCTGTTCTCTGCTAGCTTCCTTCTGTTCTCTGCTAGCTTCCGTCTGTTCTCTGCTAGCTTCCTTCTGTTCTCTGCTAGCTTCCGTCTGTTCTCTGCTAGCATCCTTCTGTTCTCGGCTAGCTTCCTTCTGTTCTCCGCTAGCGTCCTTCTTTCTCTGCTAGCGTCCTTCTGTTCTCCACTAGCTTCCTTCTGTTCTCCACTAGCGTCCTTCTTTCTCTGCTAGCGTCCTTCTGTTCTCCACTAGCGTCCTTCTGTTCTCCACTAGCGTCCTTCTGTTCTCTGCTACCATCCTTCTGTTCTCCGCTAGCATCCTTCTTTCTCTGCTAGCGTCCTTCTGTTCTCTGCTACCATCCTTCTGTTCTCCGCTAGCATCCTTCTTTCTCTGCTAGCGTCCTTCTGTTCTCCACTAGCGTCCTTCTGTTCTCCACTAGCGTCCTTCTGTTCTCTGCTACCATCCTTCTGTTCTCCGCTAGCATCCTTCTGTTCTCCGCTAGCGTCCTTCTTTCTCTGCTAGCGTCCTTCTGTTCTCCACTAGCTTCCTTCTGTTCTCCACTAGCGTCCTTCTTTCTCTGCTAGCGTCCTTCTGTTCTCCACTAGCGTCCTTCTGTTCTCCACTAGCGTCCTTCTTTTCTCTGCTACCATCCTTCTGTTCTCCGCTAGCATCCTTCTTTCTCTGCTAGCGTCCTTCTGTTCTCTGCTAGCTTTCTTCTGTTCTCTGCTAGCTTTCTTCTGTTCTCTGCTAGCGTCCTTCTGTTCTCTGCTAGCTTTCTTCTGTTCTCTGCTAGCGTTCTTCTGTTCTCTGCTAGCTTCCTTCTGTTCTCTGCTATCATCCTTCTGTTCTCTGCTAGCTTTCTTCTGTTCTCTGCTAGCATCCATCTGTTCTCCGCTAGCGTCCTTCTGTTCTCTGCTAGCGTCCTTCTGTTCTCTGCTAGCGTCCTTCTGTTCTCTGCTAGCTTCCTTCTCAGCTAAGAAGCCGACTGATTTCCATTAAAATGCTAACGTGAAATGTTCCTTTTGTGTTTGTTCCACTGAGGGGACTCGACATGTGAACTGGCTGCTTTCTGCTCAGATGCTGCAGCATTGACGTTGTGCTGTCGTGCTAAGCTAACTGGCTCTTACAATGGACACACTATTCTGCATTCTCTCTTTTCTTTTCTTTGAAATGCTACCAAACTTTAGACATTTTTCCTCTTTTTCTCTGGTTTCTTCCATCTAATCAAGCTGCTACAAACGTGTGCACGTGCGTGTGCACAGTAAAAACTTAAGAATCTCTTCTTCATGTGTGTCCAGAAAGAAGCTCAAACCAACAAAACACAAATACAAAAGGATTAATAGTATAAATAAAAAAAATACCATCAAAATATCCCCAAAAAAACTTATACTCAGATTATTTAGCATCAAAGCAGCCAAACAGTCATAAACGGCGATGATCAGCTATTTACAGCCAGATGTTCCAGCTTTGTGAATGTTTTAAATAAGTGAAGCTGCTTAAGGTTCTGGCAGTTTCAGAGGGCAGCGAGCTCCTTTTTCCTCAAAGAAAGTGAGACGAGACGTTTTCTTTATTGGTCATCAAGCAGCCAGATTTACGGCCAAAATAAAAATCTATTTTCAGGAACTTGAATACCATTCAGGTAATTTTCCTGTATTTAACAGCAGATGTGATGATTTATCTGCTGTGGTTTCTGTACCTGTTTTTATTCTGTAGTCCTGCATGTGTGACACTTTAACATTAAAGACATAAAGTTAGAAACTGTTTGAGTTAGTATGCGAGTTTGAGTAAGCGAGAAGTTCCCGGATGCAAACTAGATTCTCCTAAATGTTGGGTATGCATCATGAGGTTACTACTCATACTCAAACTACCCAAGATGCAACGTAACGTGACGTCGCCGATCGTCATTTCCTGTCAAAACGGCAGTTTCAAGCTAGCTACAACGAGGGTAGGTTCACTTCCTGTTTTCAAAACAAAAGCACCAATTGTATGGTAATGGCTTTCCGTATGATAAAAGGCAACGGGCATTTTATTTTGTGAAAATAACAGGAAGTGCGTTGCTCACTGCGGCTAGCTTTAGTAGCGCCGAATTCGTGGGAACAAAATTGTAAACAGCCGGTATTTTGTCAGGTTTTCAACACGTTGGGGATCTAAACGACTACTTTCTCACCTGAAAATGTTTCAAATGTTGCTAAAGTTTACAGAGTTTAGAGCTTAAGAGAAATCAGCTTCAGGCCGGCTGATTTCAGCTCGGGCAGGAGCGAAATGCATTGTGGGTAAACGCTCTGCATACTGTCTGATCGATGAGTATGTAGTATGGAAGTATGTAGTATGCCGTATGTAGTATGCAGTATGCAGTATGTAGTATGCAGTATGCAGTATGCAGTATGCAGTATGTAGTATGCAGTATGCAGTATGTAGTATGTGGTATGCGGTATGCAGTATGCAGTATGTAGTATGTAGTATGCAGTATGCAGTATGTAGTATGTAGTATGTAGTATGTGGTATGCGGTATGCAGTATGCAGTATGTAGTATGTAGTATGCAGTATGCAGTATGTAGTATGTAGTATGTAGTATGGGGTATGCAGTATGCAGTATGTAGTATGCAGTATGTAGTATGTAGTATGTAGTATGCAGTATGTAGTATGCAGTATGTAGTATGCGGTATGCAGTATGCGGTATGCGGTATGCGGTATGCAGTATGCAGTATGCAGTATGTAGTATGCAGTATGCAGTATGTAGTATGTAGTATGTAGTATGTGGTATGCGGTATGCAGTATGCAGTATGTAGTATGTAGTATGCAGTATGTAGTATGTAGTATGCAGTATGCAGTATGTAGTATGCAGTATGTAGTATGCAGTATGTAGTATGTGGTATGCAGTATGTAGTATGCAGTATGCAGTATGTAGTATGTAGTATGTGGTATGCGGTATGCAGTATGCAGTATGTAGTATGTAGTATGCAGTATGCAGTATGTAGTATGTAGTATGCAGTATGTAGTATGCAGTATGTAGTATGTAGTATGCAGTATGTAGTTTGCAGTACGTAGTATGTAGTATGCAGTATGAAGTATGTAGTATGTAGTATGCAGTATGTAGTATGTAGTATGCAGTATGTAGTATGCAGTATGCAGTATGCAGTATGAAGTATGTAGTATGTAGTATGCAGTATGCAGTATGTAGTATGCAGTATGTAGTATGCAGTATGCAGTATGCAGTATGTAGTATGTAGTATGCAGTATGTAGTATGTAGTATGTGGTATGCGGTATGCAGTATGTAGTATGTAGTATGCAGTATGCAGTATGTAGAAATGCAGTATGTAGTATGCAGTATGCAGTATGCAGTATGTAGTATGTAGTATGTAGTATGCAGTATGAAGTATGTAGTATGTAGTATGTAGTATGTAGTATGCAGTATGTAGTATGCAGTATGCAGTATGTAGTATGCAGTATGCAGTATGCAGTATGCAGTATGCAGTATGTAGTATGCAGTATGTAGTATGTAGTATGCAGTATGTAGTATGTAGTATGCAGTATGCAGTATGTAGTATGCAGTATGCAGTATGAAGTATGCAGTATGAAGTATGTAGTATGCAGTATGTAGTATGAAGTATGTAGTATGTAGTATGCAGTATGCAGTATGCAGTATGTAGTATGCAGTATGAAGTATGCAGTATGAAGTATGTAGTATGCAGTATGCAGTATGTAGTATGTAGTATGCAGTATGCAGTATGCAGTATGAAGTATATAGTATGTAGTATGCAGTATGCAGTATGTAGTATGCAGTATGTAGTATGCAGTATGCAGTATGTAGTATGCAGTATGAAGTATGTAGTATGCAGTATGTAGTATGCAGTATGCAGTATGTAGTATGTAGTATGCAGCATGTAGTATGCAGCATGTAGTATGCAGTATGTAGTATGTAGTATGCAGCATGTAGTATGCAGTATGTAGTATGAAGTATGTAGTATGTAGTATGTAGTATGCAGTATGAAGTATGTAGTATGTAGTATGTAGTATGCAGTATGAAGTATGCAGTATGTAGTATGCAGTATGCAGTATGCAGTATGCAGTATGTAGTATGTAGTATGCAGTATGAAGTATGCAGTATGTAGTATGTAGTATGTAGTATGGAGTATGTATGTAGTATGTAGTATGTATGTAGTATGTAGTATGTAGTATGTATGTAGTATGTAGTATGCAGTATGTATGTAGTATGTAGTATGTAGTATGCAGTATGAAGTATGTAGTATGTAGTATGTAGTATGCAGTATGAAGTATGCAGAATGTAGTATGTAGTATGTAGTATGTAGTATGCAGTATGCAGTATGAAGTATGTAGTATGTAGTATGCAGTATGTAGTATGCAGTATGTATGTAGTATGTAGTATGAAGTATGTAGTATGTAGTATGTAGTATGTAGTATGCAGTATGTATGTAGTATGTAGTATGTAGTATGTATGTAGTATGTAGTATGTAGTATGTATGTAGTATGTAGTATGCAGTATGTATGTAGTATGTAGTATGTAGTATGCAGTATGAAGTATGTAGTATGTAGTATGCAGTATGAAGTATGCAGTATGTAGTATGTAGTATGTAGTATGCAGTATGAAGTATGCAGTATGTAGTATGTAGTATGCAGTATGCAGTATGTAGTATGCAGTATGTAGTATGAAGTATGCAGTATGTAGTATGTAGTATGTAGTATGCAGTATGTATGTAGTATGTAGTATGTATGTAGTATGTAGTATGTATGTTGTATGTAGTATGCAGTATGTATGTAGTATGTAGTATGTAGTATGTAGTATGCAGTATGAAGTATGTAGTATGCAGTATGTATGTAGTATGTAGTATGTATGTAGTATGTAGTATGTATGTTGTATGTAGTATGCAGTATGTATGTAGTATGTAGTATGTAGTATGTAGTATGCAGTATGAAGTATGTAGTATGTAGTATGCAGTATGAAGTATGCAGTATGCAGTATGTAGTATGGAAGTATATCGTATGTAATATGGAAGTATGCAGTATGCAGTATGTAGTATGCAGTATGTAGTATGCAGTATGCAGTATGTAGTATGTAGTATGCAGTATGAAGTATGCAGTATGTAGTATGTAGTATGGAGTATGTATGTAGTATGTAGTATGTATGTAGTATGTAGTATGTAGTATGTATGTAGTATGTAGTATGCAGTATGTATGTAGTATGTAGTATGTAGTATGCAGTATGAAGTATGTAGTATGTAGTATGTAGTATGCAGTATGAAGTATGCAGAATGTAGTATGTAGTATGTAGTATGTAGTATGCAGTATGAAGTATGCAGTATGTAGTATGTAGTATGCAGTATGTAGTATGCAGTATGTATGTAGTATGAAGTATGTAGTATGTAGTATGTAGTATGTAGTATGCAGTATGTATGTAGTATGTAGTATGTAGTATGTATGTAGTATGTAGTATGTAGTATGTATGTAGTATGTAGTATGCAGTATGTATGTAGTATGTAGTATGTAGTATGCAGTATGAAGTATGTAGTATGTAGTATGCAGTATGAAGTATGCAGTATGTAGTATGTAGTATGTAGTATGCAGTATGAAGTATGCAGTATGTAGTATGTAGTATGCAGTATGTAGTATGAAGTATGCAGTATGTAGTATGTAGTATGTAGTATGCAGTATGTATGTAGTATGTAGTATGTAGTATGTATGTAGTATGTAGTATGTATGTTGTATGTAGTATGCAGTATGTATGTAGTATGTAGTATGTAGTATGTAGTATGCAGTATGAAGTATGTAGTATGTAGTATGTAGTATGCAGTATGAAGTATGCAGTATGTAGTATGTAGTATGTAGTATGCAGTATGAAGTATGCAGTATGTAGTATGCAGTATGTAGTATGTAGTATGTAGTATGTAGTATGCAGTATGTAGTATGAAGTATGCAGTATGTAGTATGTAGTATGTAGTATGCAGTATGTATGTAGTATGTAGTATGTAGTATGTAGTATGAAGTATGCAGTATGTAGTATGTAGTATGTAGTATGCAGTATGTATGTAGTATGTAGTATGCAGTATGTATGTAGTATGTAGTATGTATGTAGTATGTAGTATGTATGTTGTATGTAGTATGCAGTATGCAGTATGTATGTAGTATGTAGTATGTAGTATGTAGTATGCAGTATGAAGTATGTAGTATGTAGTATGCAGTATGAAGTATGCAGTATGTAGTATGTAGTATGTAGTATGCAGTATGAAGTATGCAGTATGTAGTATGTAGTATGCAGTATGTAGTATGCAGTATGTATGTAGTATGTAGTATGTAGTATGTAGTATGCAGTATGTAGTATGCAGTATGTATGTAGTATGTAGTATGTAGTGTGCAGTATGTATATAGTATATAGTATGTAGTATATAGTAGGCTACAGCCAAAGTCAGATCTAATCTGAAATCTTCTTCTTCTTCTGTTCTAAATCAGCTGAGGAGCCTTTTTTTTTTTTACCTCTTTCCAGCCTCAGAAACGTGTTTTTTGTTCATTTTCTATAAAAATACGTGTTTTTGGCCCTTGAAATGAAACCATTCTGCATCCCTCTGAGTCCTTTAAGCAGAAAATGGAGCCCACGTTACTCCCCGACATGCGACCCTTCGAACATTCAGACCAAACACAGTTTTAATGTCACATTTCCAACATGAACTCTGGTGTTAGTGGCCACACTGATCTCTGTCGCCACCTACAGGCCAAAGACGGAAGGTGCACCTTTTTTTTTTCACGCTGAAACATTTAAATCTTTAACAGATGAGGAGTTTCAGCCAGTTTATCAGATTTTAGCTGCTGGTAATTAAACAGTATTTAATGAGGAGCTAAACTCAGTCAATAAGAGGAGAAATTATTCAAATTTACAAAAACAAAAAGTGTCCCGACATGCGTTAAACCTGGAAAGTGGAGGAATGAGAGAGAAATGAGTCTAAAATGTAGAAATTAATGTTTAAAATGTTTAAAATGAAAAGATTTTTAGTGTTTTTATATGAAAAAAAGTTCTGAAATCCAAAGCTCCATAAAACAGGGTTAGAAAATAAGAACAAGATCAAGTTCAGACTCCAGGAACAGAGCTCAGCGCCCTGATGATGAACCCATAGATGACTCTCACCTGCATCATGAAGCAGGAATTAAAACATTAAAACTCTAAAAAGGAAGGAAATAAATCCCCCTACAAATTAAAACATTTAAAATCTGGACAAATCTGGGATAAAGAATGAATTTAAAAATGATTAAATAAACAGAACTGAATTAATAATTAAATCATTTGTGTTAAAATAATAATTTTTTACCACAAAGTTAAATAAATAAAGTCAGAAATATTGATTTATGTGACATTTTCTGCATTAATTGGCGCCTCAGTTAATTTTTTTTACACATTTATTGTAATTTTCATGAATTAATTTCTTTATTTCTGGTCGTGCGTCCGACTGGCTGCAGCAGCTGCACGGCTCTGATCTGCTGGGAGTAAATGTTATCCACCAGCCCTTTTGTCTCCCTATAAATGGCAGTAATCACCAGCCTCTCCTGCAGCACACACACACACAGCGTCAGCCTGAAGGTGGCGCTGTTGCACACCGAATGGCTGCCTCAGTGTGTGTGTGAGGGAACGTGTTTCCATGTTGGTCCGTCAGACACAAAGCCGTGTTTTTGTGTTGGAGATGTTCGGCTGTGAAGTTGTGACAGAGCAGACAAAGGAAGACGAGCACGACTCCAGCTGGGTGATCTTTAGCAGACAAACACACTCCTGCAAACACCTTTAATCGCTCGGCGACAAACCGAAGAAGCCGCGTCTGATTCCTCAGGCTGAAAGAACTCAACCGTAATTATGAAAATGATTTCTTGTGATTAAAACATGAATAAAAGAAGGAACGTTTTTGATTTAATAAAGCGACACATTAAAGAACATTAAATAAAATGCAATGTGCAATGGAAAAAATGCCCCAGCTCCAAAAATAAGTAAGAAAAACAACAAATAAAAGATGTTTTTGCTTGAAATAAGCAAAAAAATCTGCTAGTGAAAACTAGTGAAAATCGGCTTGTCCAGATTTCTTGAAATAAGATGTGATATTTAGGACTTTTGAGATAAAAGTGATCTTGAAATTAGCTTAAAAACCTCTTCAAATAAAAAAAAAAGCTTGTTTCATATGATATGTGACTCAAAACAATTTGTTTTCAAGACTTTTTCATTTAACAAGATATTCCAGATGTATTGTCTTCAAACAAGTCCCTATATCTGGCTGAAATGGAACTTGTTAGGCAGTTGTGTCTCATAGTAAGTGTAATGAGATACTCAATGAGAGAAATATACTTGGTAAGTCTTTGATTTTTTCCAGAACACAAGATTCAGTGCAATCTGTTGGTTTCCTTAGCTGGAAACTGTTTTTGAATTGGCTCTATATGAATGAATTGGATTATTTTATGAATAATTATGATTACAATGAATTGAATTCCAATTGGCTTGAACTGGAGTTTATTATGAGATGACATTTGTTGTATTTGGCGCTTTATAAATAAAAATGAATTGAAGTGAATTGAATTTTGCACATTATTGATTTTTCATTATTGATCTTTTTCCAACCATCTGAGGGAGCGTCTTCAGCCAGAGGACGACTCCAGCAGCAGCTTCTGATCAAACCAGCGGATAAATCAGAACAAAGTGCTGATATTTAACAGAACAGGTTAATATTCAACCCACAGCTGCTGAAACACACCACGGAGAGGTTAACGCACGACTACAGATCGGGTCAGAAGTCCTGATTCAGCTTCATTTCTTCATATATTTTAAATAAAAACAGTAAAACAGCTGCAGAGATTCACTGAAACATGTTCCAACATGAACATAAACCCAGAATCTAAGTCAGAACCAGAGTTTTTTCTGGATTTTTTCCTCTTTCTTAAGGACATCACTTTCAGATCCTGTTCATCTGCTGGAGATAGTTCTTTAGGCCTGACACTTCTTCTTCTGTCCTCCACTTGTCCAGTTTCCTCAAATGTTTTAAGGACACACTGCACACCATGCTGAGATATGCCAAGTTTTCAGCTAACAGCTCTTTGGGAATCACCTTGTTGCTGCAGAAATCCTGTTTTCTGTCTGTCACACTGTGTTATCTTTGCTGTTTTTCACACATGCAGCTAAAGAAATGGGAACAAATCTTAATTCCAGTCTAAAACCCACAAAGAGCTTCTAGATTATTCATTTCTGGTGGCATAAAGCAGTTTAATCATTTAATTTATATGAATTGTTCCATAATTAGTCATTAGATTATATCTTATATTCCTTTTTAAGCTTTAAATTTAATATTTTTTACTTTTTCTTGATGTTGAATAACATATAATTCTTATTATTGTCTGTTTTTTCCTACTTTTCTACTTTTAGACGTGATATCATTCATTATTTTGGGATTAGGATTTTTTTAAACTGAATTTCTTATATTAATTTGACTCTTTTGGTAACTGAAAGCAGTTTTAACGTAAATGTAGAAAAAAGTTGAAACTATGAAGCTGTTTTTCACAGATGCAGCTAAAGAAATGTGAACAAATGATGTGTCTCTGTGACAGGCTGCTGGGAACAAAGTGCCTAAAGATCCAGTTTAAAACGGCTTCTTTGCTAAGTTGTCTGTAATGTTATTGATCAGGACTCTGTTTTATTTTGTTTCATTTAGTGTTTTTTTCCGTTTTATTTTGTGTTTTATTTAGTGTTTTTTTGTGTTTTATTTTGTGTTTTTTTGTTTTATTTTGTGTTTTTTTTGTTTTATTTTGTGTTTTTTGTGTTTTATTTGGTGACTTTGGGTCACTAGACTAAGTTGTCTGTTCTGTGTGGACACAACACTGGTTCATCCCTTGAGTTAGGAGCCTTTTTCCTGCCTGAATGGTTCACAGGTCAGAGTTAAGTGGCTTAACAAAGAAAAAACACACAAGGACTGGACTGAAGATGAGGGAAGAAGCAGAAAAATGTCCACATAAAAACTCTGAGAGAGCTTCAGGACACTTTGAGTCTGGCTGTTTGGGAGGAAACAGGAAGAAATGTTTATTCTATGAAAGCAGCACAGTCAGAAGTGGGTAAAACTGCAGGTGAGACCATAAAAAAGATGGAAAATTAAACTCTAACCTCCCTGAAAGAAGCTTTTCTGTTTAAGTGCTGATAAAACAGCAGTTTTAATCATACGGAACACTTTTAGTGCCGTTTTTACCCTTTTTTAAATGAATATCCACATATCTGAGCTCCGGCGGTGCCCCCCCCCCTCCCCACTCTGTTCATCAGGAACTTTCTAATCCCTCTCCTCAGCAAACACTCCTCCATGAGATTACCGAGGGCCCCCTGGGCTGCTGATTATCTGAGGAGACCACCACCGACCCCCGGCCAGCATTTTCACTCCGTTTAATTGATCTTCACACTTTTACAAGTGCCGCCCTAAAAAGAGATCAGCACAGGTGAGACGGGTTGTTTTGGCTGCGGGACGGCGCCGCTTGTTGTTGTTGTTGTTGACGGTTTTCCAGTTTCCGTCTGAGGCTTTCATCAGAACTCGACTCTGCTGCGAGTCGAAGGCGTTTCATCCAAAAACAACTGCAGGCTCAGTTAGAACTGAGCTGAAAACATCGACACGCCGAGCAGCTGTTCAGAGAAGTGTGTGCTGGTGTTTCTGCTCAAAAACCAGGAAAAAACCAGGAGAAACCAGGGACCACGGCCCTCAGGAACTAGGGACCACGGCCCTCTGGAACTAGGGACCACGGCCCTCAGGAACTAGGGACCACGGCCCTCAGGAACTAGGGACCACGGCCCTCAGGAACTAGGGACCACGGCCCTCTGGAACTAGGGACCACGGCCCTCAGGAACTAGGGACCATGGCCTTCAGGAACTAGGGACCATGGCCTTCAGGAACTAGGGACCATGGCCTTCAGGAACTAGGGACCACTGCCCTCAGGAACTAGGGACCACGGCCTTCAGGAACTAGGGACCACGGCCCTCGGGAACTAGGGACCACGGCCCTCAGGAACTAGGTACCATGGCCTTCAGGAACTAGGGACCATGGCCCTCGGGAACTAGGGACCACGGCCCTCAGGAACTAGGGACCACTGCCCTCAGGAACTAGGGACCACGGCCCTCAGGAACTAGGGACCACGGCCCTCAGGAACTAGGGACCACGGCCTTCAGGAACTAGGGACCACGGCCCTCAGGAACTAGGGAACACGGCTCTCAGGAACTAGGGACCACGGCCTTCAGGAACTAGGGACAACGGCCTTCAGGAACTAGGGACCACTGCCCTCAGGAACTAGGGACCACGGCCCTCAGGAACTAGGGACCACGGCTCTCAGGAACTAGGGACCACGGCCCTCAGGAACTAGGGACCACGGCCTTCAGGAACTAGGGACCACGGCCCTCAGGAACTAGGGACCACGGCCCTCAGGAACTAGGGACCACGGCCTTCAGGAACTAGGGACCACGGCCCTCAGGAACTAGGGACCACGGCCTTCAGGAACTAGGGACCACTGCCCTCAGGAACTAGGGACCACGGCCCTCAGGAACTAGGGACCACGGCCTTCAGGAACTAGGGACCACGGCTCTCAGGAACTAGGGACCACGGCCCTCTGGAACTAGGGACCACGGCCCTCAGGAACTAGGGACCACTGCCCTCAGGAACTAGGGACCACGGCCCTCAGGAACTAGGGACCACGGCCCTCAGGAACTAGGGACCACGGCCCTCTGGAACTAGGGACCACGGCTCTCAGGAACTAGGGACCAAAGCCTTCAGGAACTAGGGACCACGGCCCTCTGGAACTAGGGACCACGGCTCTCAGGAACTAGGGACCACTGCCCTCAGGAACTAGGGACCACGGCCCTCAGGAACTAGGGACCACGGCCCTCGGGAACTAGGGACCACGGCCCTCAGGAATTAGGGACCATGGCCTTCAGGAAATAGGGACCACGGCCTTCTGGAACTAGGGACCACGGCCCTCAGGAACTAGGGACCACGGCCCTCAGGAACTAGGGACCACGGCCCTCAGGAACTAGGGACCACAGCCCTCAGGAACTGGGGACCACGGCCCTCAGGAACTAGGGACCACAGCCCTCAGGAACTAGGGACCACGGCCCTCAGGAACTAGGGACCACAGCCCTCAGGAACTAGGGACCACGGCCCTCAGGAACTAGGGACCACAGCCCTCAGGAACTAGGGACCACGGCCCTCAGGAACTAGGGACCACAGCCCTCAGGAACTGGGGACCACAGCTCTCAGGAACTGGGGACCACAGCTCTCAGGAACTAGGGACCACGGCCCTCAGGAACTAGGGACCACGGCCCTCAGGAACTAGGGACCACTGCCCTCAAGAACTAGGGACCACGGCCCTCAGGAACTAGGGACCACAGCCCTCAGGAACTAGGGACCACGGCCCTCAGGAACTAGGGATCACGGCCTTCAGGAACTAGGGACCACGGCCCTCGGGAACTAGGGACCACGGCCCTCTGGAACTAGGGACCACGGCCCTCAGGAACTAGTGACCACGGTCCTCAGGAACTAGGGACCACGGCCCTCAGGAACTAGGGACCACGGCCCTCTGGAACTAGGGACCACGGCCCTCAGGAACTAGGGACCACGGCTCTCAGGAACTAGGGACCACGGCCCTCTGGAACTAGGGACCACGGCCCTCAGGAACTAGTGACCACGGTCCTCAGGAACTAGGGACCACGGCCCTCAGGAACTAGGGACCACGGCCCTCAGGAACTAGGGACCACGGCAACAGAACATCTCTGCAGCTGTTTTTATTTAAAATATATCGATAACTGAAGCTGATCAGAACTGTGTGTGATTTAAAAAAACAAACAAACAGTAGAAAGAACATCTCATAGGACATTTCCGTCTCACACAGCGTCTGAACATCCTCCGGAGCTGCTGCTTTGCATTAATTAGCCGCCTTCACCTGCAGGACGCTGAGGACATAAATCACCGTAAAGGTGAACCCGGGGACAGCTGCAGCCGAGCCCGAGCCGCACAGCTCGGCTCTGACCGGCTTCCTGTCAGCGCTTTAATAAGATGTCTCACGCTCACAGGACACGCCGTGACACCGGCGCGCGCTGCCAACGCCGCCCAGAACCACCAGGAGTGTTGGGGGAGGGTCTGTGTGACCTCTCCAGCAGAGCGGAGGGGGGGGCGTGCATCTGCTTTAATGAAGCTGCCCACTCCTCCACCGGCTCCGGAGGAGAGGTGGCAGAGGTAACAGCTGGCTGCGGCCGCGGCGGCGCGGCGGCGGCGTGACCACAGCTTTATGAGCGGCGGCCAGGACTCCAGCTGATCCTCTCCCAGGGTCCCTGTCAGCCTGACGTCTTCATCGCTAAGCTGAGCCGACAGGCCGGGCCTGCCAGCCAGAGGAAGTGACAACAAATCCAATTACCTCCCCTCCATGGTGCCCGGCCCAGACTCTGGCTGGAGGAGGAGGGACACGAGCACTGGAAAAAATCAAAGTCCTACCAAGTATATATGTCTCATTTCTAGTCAAAATATCTCATTACACTTAATATGAGACACAACTGCCTAATAAGTACCATTTCAGCCAGATATAGGGACTTGTTTGAAGACAATGCATCTGGAATATCTTGTTAAATGAAAAAGTCTTGAAAACAAATTGTTTTGAATCAGATTTATACGACTCAAACTTTGACTTTATATATGACACTCATATCTAAGTGCCTTGAGATAACATTTGTTCTATTTGGCACTATATAAATAAAAATGAATTGAATATTTCACATGAAACAAGCTTTTTTTTACATTTGAAGAGGTTTTTAAGCTAATTTCAAGATCACTTTTATCTCAAAAGTCCTAAATATCACATCTTATTTCAAGAAATCTTGACAAGCCGATTTTTTACTAGTTCCATTGGCAGATTTATTTTGCTTATTTCAAGCAAAAACGTCTTTTATTTGTTGTTTTCTTACTTATTTTTGGAGGGGCATTTTTTCCAGTGTGTGGAGTGGAAAAAATCAAAGTCTTACCAAGTATATTTGTCTCATTTCTAGTCCAAATATCTCATTACACTTAATATGAGACACAACTGCCTAACAAGTTCTATTTCAGCCAGATATAGGGACTTGTTTTAATACAATACATCTGGAATATCTTGTTAAATGAAAAAGTCTTGAAAACAAATTGTTTTGAGTCACATATCATACGAAACAAGCTTTTTTTTTTCACATTTGAAGAGGTTTTTAAGCTAATTTCAAGATCACTTTTATCTCAAAAGTCCCAAATATCACATTTTATTTCAAGAAATCTGGACAAGCCGATTTTCACTAGTTCCATTGGCAGATTTTTTTGCTTATTTCAAGCAAAAACGTCTTCGATTTGTTGTTTTTTTTACTTATTTTTTTGGGGGGGCATTTTTCTAGTGAGGGGACGAACACTTTGAGTTAGATGCAGCAGCTTCCTGCATTTTTCATGCTGCAAAGAGTCAACCTGAGAGCTGAGGATGAGACTTCTGACGGCTCGGACCAGCAGCTGATCCACTCCAGCAGACTAATATCTCAGGACCAGCACTGGCAATATATGAGTATATATTTATATATATATATATATATATATATATGAGAATATCAGCTGAGTCACACCGGCTGAAAACTCAATCATTCAAAACTATAGCCGGTATGAGCAGGAAACTGCCGTGTCTATTTGTTTTTATGGTCTTATTTTTACCTCAGATTTATCTCCTTGATCTTATTTTAAGTGTCTGATCAGAGGATTAAAGACTGAGGAAAAAGAGAAAATCTGGTTTAAAAAAAAATGGTTTTAATGTGTTTCATTCTGACACATCATCTTTTGAATTGAAGCCACTTCCAGATGTGAGAAAATGACTCACAGAGCATAGAAATATATGGAATAATATGCAGATCTATAGTGTTATTGATCACCGATCATTACGTTTAGTCTCTACTATCAAAATATCCAGATTATCATTTATATTATATTATTATTATCAGTAATATCTCGTGATAATTAAACATAAAATTTGTTTTTATTTGTTTATTTGTTTTTACAATACAATTGGTGCTTTTGTTTTGAAAACAGGAAGTGAATCTACCCTCGTTGTAGCTAGCTTGAAACTGCCGTTTTGACAGGAAATGACGATCGGCGACGTCACGTTACGTTGCATCTTGGGTAGTTTGAGTATGAGTAGTAATCTCATGATGCATACCCAACATTTAGGAGAATCTAGTATGCATCCGGGAACTTAAAAAAGTTAAAGTTAGTGGGAGTAGTAGGTGGTTTCGAACACAACCATACTGATCATTCAGGCAGTATGCATAGCGTTTACCCACGATGCATTTCGCTCCTGCCCGAGCCGAAATCAGCCGGCCTGAAGCTGATTTCTCTTAAGCTCTAAACTCTGTAAACTTTAGCAACATTTGAAACATTTTCAGGTGAGAAAGTAGTCGTTTAGATCCCCAACGTGTTGAAAACCTGAGAAAATACCGGCTGTTTACAATTTTGTTCCCACGAATTTGGCGCTACTAAAGCTAGCCGCAGTGAGCTAACGCACTTCCGTTTATTTTCACAAAATAAAATACCCGTTGCCTTTTATCATAGGGAAAGCCATTACCATACAATTGGTGCTTTTGTTTTGAAAACAGGAAGTGAACCTACCCTCGTTGTAGCTAGCTTGAAACTGCCGTTTTGACAGGAAATGACGATCGGCGACGTCACGTTACGTTGCATCTTGGGTAGTTTGAGTATGAGTAGTAACCTCATGATGCATACCCAACATTTCAGAGAATCTAGTATGCATCCGGGAACTTCTCGCTTACTCAAACTCGCATACTAACTCAAAAAGTTAGTATGAGTAGTAGGAGAAGTATGCGGTTTGGAACACAGCCTAAGCCTCTGGATCGGGCTCCTCTTCTTCATCTAGGAACATCGAGGTCCTGGATTTCTCCAACACTTCGCACTTTGACTCCATTTTTTAAAAATCTTTTTGGTTGTGTTTTCAGGGAGGCACCCCAACCGGAGCCACCCCCCCCCATACGAGAGCGGCGAGGAGACTCGGGCTGCACGCTGACAGAGTTGGAGGGGCCTCGCACTTTGTGAAGTTTGGTTGAAGTCTTGCCAAGATATTTCTTATTCCGAGTTAAATATTCAGTGCGCGTGGTGGACAGGGGCAATTTCTGCAGTCAGCCCGCCATTCAGCAGAGGAAGGGATGAAGGGAGCGTGAGACAGACGAGCCCGGGCTTCATGGTAGTCAGATGAGAGGCTGCCAGCTGCTGATGGGTGACTGTCTGAGCGTGGCGCCTCAGGACACGCCCGCCCGAGGCGATGCGATCCGATACCCCCACTTATGCCGGGCTCATATACATATGCCCCCTCTTATGCAGAAGAGGCCGCATCAGCTGCAGAACCGCCAGTGTTTTGGTCGTTATGCCGAGTTGTTTGAGTAGGACTCGTGCACGTCTGAGAGGGTAATGTGGAGCTGCTGGGCTGTGACCACAGAGAACATCTGCATAAAACCAGCTGATGAGCGAGCGTCAGCAGAGCGGCGGACAGGAGGAAGCTCTGCCAACTCAGTCTGAGAAAGTCTTTCATTTGTATTTCTCCAGTTTTAGGACCAAACAGGGCCAAACAGGACCAAACAGGACCAAATAGGGCCAAACAAGGCCAAACAGGACCAAACAGGGCCAAAAAGGGCCAAACAGGACCAAACAGGACCAAACAGAACCAAACACAGGACCAAACAGAACCAAACAGAACCAAACACAGGACCAAACAGGGCCAAACAGGACCAAATAGGACCAAACAGGGCCAAACAGGACCAAACAGGACCAAACAGGGCAAAACAGGACCAAACAGAACCAAACAGGACCAAACAGAACCAAACACAGGACCAAACAGGACCAAACAGGACCAAACAGGACCAAACAGAACCAAACACAGGACCAAACAGAACCAAACAGAACCAAACACAGGACCAAACAGGACCAAACAGGACCAAATAGGACCAAACAGGGCCAAACAGGACCAAACAGGACCAAACAGGGCAAAACAGGACCAAACAGAACCAAACAGGACCAAACAGAACCCAACACAGGACCAAACAGGACCAAACAGGACCAATCAGGACCAAACAGGACCAAACAGGGCAAAACAGGACCAAACAGAACTAAACAGGACCAAACAGAACCAAACACAGGACCAAACAGGACCAAACAGGGCCAAAAAGGGCCAAAAAGAACCAAATGGCACCAAACAGGACCAAACAGGGCCAAACAGGGCCAAAAAGAACCAAATGGGACCAAACAGGACCAAACAGGGCCAAACAGGGCCAAAAAGAACCAAATGGGACCAAACAGGACCAAACAGGACCAAACAGGACCAAACAGGGCCAAACAGGGCAAAACAGGACCAAACAGGACCAAACAGAACCAAACAGGACCAAACAGAACCAAACACAGGACCAAACAGGACCAAAAAGGGCAAAACAGGACCAAACAGGACCAAGCAGTGAAAAACAGGACCAAACAGGGCAAAACAGGACCAAACAGAACCAAACAAGACCAAACAGAACCAAACAGGGCCAAACAGGGCCAAAAAGAACCAAATGGGACCAAACAGGGCCAAACAGGGCCAAACAGGGCAAAACAGGACCAAACAGAACCAAACAGGACCAAACAGAACCAAACAGGACCAAACAGGGCAAAACAGGACCAAACAGGACCAAACAGGGCCAAACAGGGCAAAACAGGACCAAACAGGACCAAACAGGGCCAAACAGGGCCAAACAGGACCAAACAGGACCAAACAGGCCCAAACAGGACCAAACAGGGCCAGAACACATAACCAGGACTGAGAGGAAACCGCATACTACATACTACATACTACATACTACATACTTCCATACTGCATACTCATCGATCAGACAGTATACAGAGTGTTTACCCACAATGCATTTCACTCCTGCCCGAGCCGAAATCAGCCGGCCTGAAGCTGATTTCTCTTAAGCTCTAAACTCTGTAAACTTTAACAACATTTGAAACATTTTCAGGTGAGAAAGTAGTCGTTTAGATCCCCAACGTGTTGAAAACCTGACAAAATACCGGCTGTTTACCATTTTGTTCCCACGAATTTGGCGCTACTAAAGCTAGCCGCAGTGAGCTAACGCACTTCCGTTTATTTTCACAAAATAAAATACCCGTTGCCTTTTATCATAGGGAAAGCCATTACCATACAATTGATGCTTTTGTTTTGAAAACAGGAAGTGAACCTACCCTCGTTGTAGCTAGCTTGAAACTGCCGTTTTGACAGGAAATGACGATCGGCGACGTCACATTACGTTGCATCTTGGGTAGTTTGAGTATGAGTAGTAACCTCATGATGCATACCCAACATTTCAGAGAATCTAGTATGCATCCGGGAACTTCTGCTTACTCAAACTCGCATACTAACTCAAAAAGTTAGTAGGAGTAGTAGGAGAAGTATGCGGTTTCGAACACAGCCCCAGACTGAGAGATGAAAACAGAACCAGAACTGAGACTACATCGGATAAATATAAAATAAGGCAAGAACAGACTGAGACAGGCGGAATAAATCCTGATTCAGACCCAGAACTCCAGAATACTGAGAACAAGAAAACACAGAAAAATCCAGAGCAGGAAATCTGACCCAAAGTCAGGAAACAACAGAAATCTGAACAGAACAGGAACAGGAAGTGACTCCAGACAGCCCTGCCTCCACCCGACTCTTCCCCTGACTTCACATCCATGTGATTAAACTCCACCTGAAACACACACACACACGTGCACACACACACACATGCACACCCGTGCGCTCAGAGGGGCTAATTAAGGCTTTAATATGCAAATGAGAGCTGCAGTAAATTACACAGCTGGCAAATATGCCTGTTTTTGCCTGAAAATACATCAGGAGTGCAGCAAGGAGTGTGTTGCTGCGGTTGTTGTTGTTGTAGCAGAGAGACGGGGGACCGCGGCGCCGCCCGCCTCCACCCTTCAGCACTGCCTCCACCCCCCCCGCCTGCTGGAGACACTCATCCAGCTCCGTCCCTTTCAGAGGCGTCAGGAGGAAAAGCCGACTCACAGGAAGCAGCGATGCGTTTCAGAGACGGACGCCGCCGCACAAACTGACTGTTAAAACGCTGATCAGGGCGTGGCGTTAAGGAGCAGCTATCACACATCTGGGATCACACATCTGGCCCTGACCCAGGGAAGGGGCCAGAGGACCGGGCTAAAACTCCTGGGACTTCCTGGGACTTCCTGGGACGGTCGGCTCCAAACCCGTCTCTGAATCTGGAAGATTCTACGCAGGGCTGAAGTCGCCTCAGTTAAAGACGGCGAGCGCCTCGGGGCACCCAGAGTTTCACCGGCCGGGTCTGGGACGTCCCCTCATCAACCATCTGTTTGCAGCCTCTGGACACAAACTCGTCCCGAGTCTCAGACGCCAACATTTAGACACCTTCCTGTCGGATGATGCAACCAACCCAGGGCTAACACAGGGCTAACACAGAGCTAACACAGGGCTAACACAGGGCTAACACAGGGCCATCACAGGGCTAACACAGGGCCATCATAGGGCCATCACAGGGCTAACACAGGGCCATCACAGGGCTAACACAGGGCCATCACAGGGCTAACAAAGGGCTAACACAGGGCTAACACAGGGCTAACACAGGGCTAACACAGGGCTAACACAGGGCTAACACAGGGCCATCACAGGACTAACACAGGGCTAACACAGGGCCATCACAGGGCTAACAAAGGGCTAACACAGGGCTAACACAGGGCTAACACAGGGCCATCACAGGACTAACACAGGGCTAACACAGGGCCATCACAGGGCCATCGCAGGGCCATCAAAGGGCCAACACAGGGCTAACACAGGGCCAACACAGGGCTAATACAGGGCCATCACAGGGCTAACACAGGGATAACACAGGGCCATCACAGGGCTAACACAGGGCTAACACAGGGCCATCACAGGGCCAACACAGGGCTAACACAGGGCCATCACAGGGCTAACACAGGGCCATCACAGGGCTAACACAGGGCCATCACAGGGCTAACAAAGGGCTAACACAGGGCTAACACAGGGCTAACACAGGGCTAACACAGAGCTAACACAGGGCCAACACAGGGCCATCACAGGGCCATCACAGGGCTAACACAGGGATAACACAGGGCTAACACAGGGCCATCACAGGGCCATCACAGGGCCATCACAGGGCCATCACAGGGCCATCACAGGGCCAACACAGGGCTAACACAGGGCCATCACAGGGCCAACACAGGGCTAACACAGGGCCATCACAGGGCCATCACAGGGCCATCACAGGGCCAACACAGGGCCAACACAGGGCTAACACAGGGCCATCACAGGGCCATCACAGGGCCATCACAGGGCCAACACAGGGCTAACACAGGGCCAACACAGGGCCAACACAGGGCTAACACAGGGCTAACACAGGGCCATCACAGGGCCATCACAGGGCCATCACAGGGCTAACACAGGGATAACACAGGGCCATCACAAGGCTAACACAGGGCCATCACAGGGCTAACACAGGGCCATCACAGGGCCATCACAGGGCTAACACAGGGATAACACAGGGCCATCACAAGGCTAACACAGGGCTAACACAGGGCCATCACAGGGCCAACACAGGGCTAACACAGGGCCATCACAGGGCTAACACAGGGCTAACACAGGGCCATCACAGGGCTAACACAGGGCCATCACAGGGCCATCACAGGGCCATCACAGGGCCATCACAGGGCTAACACAGGGATAACACAGGGCCATCACAGGGCTAACACAGGGCTAACACAGGGCCATCACAGGGCCATCACAGGGCCATCACAGGGCCAACACAGGGCTAACACAGGGCCAACACAGGGCTAACACAGGGCTAACACAGGGCCATCACAGGGCCATCACAGTGCCATCACAGGGCTAACACAGGGCTAACACAGGGCTAACACAGGGCCAACACAGGGCTAACACAGGGCTAACACAGGGCTAACACAGGGCCATCACAGGGCTAACACAGGGCCATCACAGGGCCATCACAGGGCCAACACAGGGCCATCACAGGGCCATCACAGGGCTAACACAGGGCTAACACAGGGCCATCACAGGGCCATCACAGGGCCAACACAGGGCTAACACAGGGCCATCACAGGGCTAACACAGGGCTAACACAGGGCCATCACAGGGCCATCACAGGGCTAACACAGGGCTAACACAGGGCCATCACAGGGCTAACACAGGGCTAACACAGGGCCATCACAGGGCCATCACAGGGCTAACACAGGGCTAACACAGGGCCATCACAGGGCTAACACAGGGCTAACACAGGGCCATCACAGGGCCAACACAGGGCTAACACAGGGCCATCACAGGGCCATCACAGGGCCATCACAGGGCCATCACAGGGCTAACATAGGGCCATCACAGGGCTAACACAGGGCCATCACAGGGCCATCACAGGGCCATCACAGGGCCATCACAGGGCTAACACAGGGCCATCACAGGGCCATCACAGGGCTAACACTGGGCCAACACAGGGCTAACACAGGGCCAACACAGGGCCAACACAGGGCCATCACAGGGCCATCACAGGGCCATCACAGGGCCATCACAGGGCTAACACAGGGCCATCACAGGGCTAACACAGGGCCATCACAGGGCCATCACAGGGCCATCACAGGGCCAACACAGCTCCACCTCGCTGACTTTCAGAGGACGCCCTCCTGTGTTATCTCTCAGCTCCTCAGCTGGAGCACAGCCGACAGGAAGCTCAGTTGGACGAGTCCAAAGCCAAATATTTAAGCATCAAACAGACCAACAGGCTCTGGTGTCCGACCCACCATGAGGGGGGGCTCCACTGGTTGGGATGCATAAACAGCTCCGCCCTGCAGTGGCTACAGAGGGAACTCTCCACCAGGGCCAGGGAGCATGAATATTTCAGACGGGTAAATAATTAATAATTAACAGCAAACAGGCCACTGATCAAATGGAGCAGAGTGGCAACAGACATGAAAAACTCCACTCTTGTAAACAAAGACGAGAGGACCCAGATTTCCTCTCCCGGCCTCTTAAATATGCGCATCCTGAATGGGCCCCACATCCACAGCGACCCCCCTCCGCTGATTTCCAGGTATTCCTCAGCGACCTGCAGGATGAGACCGAGCGGGAACACTTGATCTGGCCTCCCGCTGCTTTCTGATGGAAAGATTTGCTTTTTAATACAATCATCACTCCTCCCACCTGGAGACGCCACGCCAAGACAAATCCCATCTGTGTGGCTCTGAAACCCACCACGGCTTAAAAATTCCCAATTACAATTCCCTTAAAACTCCAGCCACCCAACAACGGAGGAAATGCTAATCACATCTCTGCACAGCTTAGGGGAGCAGGAGAAAGAGCAGCGGTGTGCACGAGCAGAAAAGAGTGAGGAAGAAGAAGAAGAAGAAGAAGAAGAAGAAGAAGGAGAAGAAGAAATCCCCGCTTTAATGACACACATTCAGAAGCATCATGGCTCTTCAAAGCTACTCCTCCAGAATCTGGCACATCTCTCCGCCCGACTTCAGCCGGAGGAGAAATTTCATAAAAATCAGGCTTAATCGTGTAAACAAGACGCCGAGCAACAGAAAAAAACACTGCAAACAAAAATAAAACAGCTCTGGAAGCTGTGCACGCATTGCCTTCAGAGTCGATTTTAAAGCAAGCGTCCGCTTCCTCAGAGATTTTAATTAATGCTTTAATATGCAAATAAGTTAGCAGAGATAAAATCATGACAAACAGATGGCAAGTGTGGGCAATTATTCTGAGAATCCAGCAGGGGCATGTATTAAAGTTATGGCATCGTTTTCCTCAGGCCTCTGCAGCCATCCAAGGTGGAGCCACAAAACACAACAACAACGCACACAGAGACCTCCACAAGTGACAGATCTGAGACCACAGAGTCCAGATTCATCACAAAACACAACAACAACGCACACAGAGACCTCCACAAGTGACAGATCTGAGACCACAGAGTCCGGATTCATCACAAAACACAACAACAACGCACACAAAGACCTCCACAAGTGACAGATCTGTGACCACAGAGTCCGGATTCATCACAAAACACAACAACAACGCACACAGAGACCTCCACAAGTGACACATCTGTGACCACAGAGTCCGGATTCATCACAAAACACAACAACAACGCACACAGAGACCTCCACAAGTGACAGATCTGAGACCACAGAGTCCAGATTCATCACAAAACACAACAACAACGCACACAGAGACCTCCACAAGTGACAGATCTGAGTCCAGATTCATCACAAATCCGTAACACTACGAGCCTTATTCTGAAGAACAGCCGATGGAAAACATAGAAAATCATTTACTGGAATAGAAGTAGAAATTCTGTTGGTCTTTTAGATGTTTTCAATAAATAAAAAAACTTCAGAGCCCGCAGGTTTTTGTCGTATTTTAGAACATTTTACATGGTTTGATGTAGATTTTAAACATGAATGCTCATTAAAATGCAGACAGATGATTGGCAGGGAGCTTTCACTCAGAGGTGGAGCTACAGACTGAACTGGGTGGAGTCAGAAACAGCCAGAGGGACCATATGTGGACAAAAAGACCGACTGAATGCATCTTTGATGCCTGATTTCATTTCATTTAATGAAGAAGTACGATCAGAATAAGCAGCAGCACATCAGGGCAGCACGTTTTGGAACCCTGCTGGTCATCAGTGGTATTACACTTTAAGGCACCGCATACTTCTCCTACTAACTTTTTGAGTTAGTATGTGAGTTTGAGTCGGCGAGAAGTTCCCGGATGCATACTAGATTCTCCTAAATGTTGGGTATGCATCATGAGGTTACTACTCATACTCAAACTACCCAAGATGCAACGTAACGTGACGTCGCCGATCGTCATTTCCTGTCAAAACGGCAGTTTCAAGCTAGCTACAACGAGGGTATGTTCACTTCCTGTTTTCAAAACAAAAGCACCAAGGCTGTGTTTGAAACCGCATACTTGCATACTACATACTACATACTTCCATACTGCATACTGATCGATCAGACAGTATGATCGATCAGTATGCAGAGCGTTTACCCACAATGCATTTCGCTCCTGCCCGAGCCGAAATCAGCCGGCCTGAAGCTGATTTCCCTTAAGCTCTAAACTCTGTAAACTTTAGCAACATTTGAAACATTTTCAGGAGAGAAAGTAGTCGTTTAGATCCCCAACGTGTTGAAAACCTGACAAAATACCGGCTGTTTACAATTTTGTTCCCACGAATTCGGCGCTACTAAAGCTAGCCGCAGTGAGCAACGCACTTCTGGTTATTTTCACAAAATAAAATACCCGTTGCCTTTTATCATAGGGAAAGCCATTACCATACAATTGGTGCTTTTGTTTTGAAAACAGGAAGTGAACCTACCCTCGTTGTAGCTAGCTTGAAACTGCCGTTTTGACAGGAAATGACGATCGGCGACGTCACGTTACGTTGCATCTTGGGTAGTTTGAGTATGAGTAGTGACCTCATGATGCATACCCAACATTTCAGAGAATCTAGTATGCATCCGGGAACTTCTGCTTACTCAAACTCGCTTACTAACTCAGATAGTTAGTATGAGTAGTAGGAGAAGTATGCGGTTTCGAACACAGCCAGTGTTTTATACAGCAAGATGACATCGTAAAAAAGGCGTTGTTCAGTCTAAAGGTGGAAAACGATGTGGAAATGTGAGGTTTTTGTACGGCTGAATGAGCAAACTCAATAACGATCAGAGAAGTGGACCTTCACAGATTTACAAACCCTGCAGAGAAAGTTCTGAAGGCTTCATCATGTCACATGATTTATGTCAAACCCAGAAGTTATTTCTGGATCCTTCGTCCTCTGGAGAGCGTCTGCACGAACTCATGATTCAGACTGAAACTTTTGGAACAATATTCCCAAATCAGAACTCTGGACAGAGCCCAGATGTTTCAGTCTGTGAACAACTAAAGAGACTGTTTCCAAAATCAGCCGATGTTGGAAACTAGCCGAGCAGCAGGTGAGTGAACAGGTTTTACCTGCTCCTGCAGCGGTGTCGGGTCCACATCCAGACGGGCCAGAGAGCGGTTGATCCTCAGGGCCAGACTGAGGGCCATCAGGCCCCCCAGCCTCACCTGGTTCTGACGGAGGTCCAGTTTCTGGAGGTGGCGGCTCTCTGCGAGGAACTCGGCCAGCGCCACAGCTCCTACAGGGCAGGAAACAGGCGGGAGAATAAAAACTCTGAGGCAGCCTGTTTTAATGCCTTTTACTGTTGTTCAGTTCGTCAGAAACTTACAGACAGGATGAGTTTAAGATCTTTAATCCAAAGTAAGCGTTGAGTGTGGATTTAATCATTTGTAGCCAAGTTAATAAATAATCAATATGTTGTATTTTACAGAGAAAAAGTGAAATAAATTCTTAAATCTGAACATTATTTTCAGTCTTCCACAACAATAAACTGAGTTTCTTTGAGTTTTCATTGAAAAAAAAGAAGCTAAACTTTTGGGGAACTAGAGAGGAGACACGAGATCCTGATGTTTTAAACATCTGCACGATGCGTACGGGCTGTCGTACCTTCACAGGTGACGTTGGTTTGAGCCAAGCCGAGCTGCAGCAGCGAGCCGTTCGCCATCAGCGGCTCCCTGATCACCAGAATCCCCTCGTTCCCCAGGAGGTTCTCCCCCAGGTCCAGGACCTGCAGGACCTTCAGGACCGGCTGCAGACCGGATCAAAGAGTTGATCAGAAACTGAAGACGAAGAACAACCCTGCAACGCGTTGGAGAGCTTTAATCATTACTCCTTGGCTGTGTTCGAAACCGCATTCTTCTCCTACTACTCCTACTAACTTTAACTTTTTTTAAGTTCCCGGATGCATACTAGATTCTCCTAAATGTTGGGTATGCATCATGAGGTTACTACTCATACTCAAACTACCCAAGATGCAACGTAACATGACGTCGCCGATCGTCATTTCCTGTCAAAACGGCAGTTTCAAGCTAGCTACTACTACTACTACTACTACTACTACTACTACTACTAATACTACTATGCAGTATGCAGTATATAGTATGTAGTATTCAGTATGTAGTATGCAGTATATAGTATGTAGTATGTAGTATGTAGTATGCAGTATGTAGTATGTAGTATGCAGTATGTAGTATGTAGTATGTAGTATGCAGTATGTAGTATGTAGTATGCAGTATGCAGTATGTAGTATGCAGTATGTAGTATGCAGTATGCAGTATATAGTATGCAGTATGTAGTATGCAGTATGTAGTATGCAGTATGTAGTATGTAGTATGTAGTATGCAGTATGTAGTATGCAGTATGCCGTATGTACTTTGCAGTATGCCGTATGTAGTATGTAGTATGCAGTATGTAGTATGCAGTATGCCGTATGTAGTATGCAGTATGCAGTATGTAGTATGTAGTATGTAGTATGCAGTATGTAGTATGCAGTATGCCGTATGTAGTATGCAGTATGCAGTATGCAGTATGTAGTATGCAGTATGTAGTATGCAGTATGTAGTATGTAGTATGTAGTATGCAGTATGTAGTATGCAGTATGCAGTATGTAGTATGTAGTATGCAGTATGTAGTATGCAGTATGCCGTATGTAGTATGCAGTATGCAGTATGTAGTATGCAGTATGTAGTATGTAGTATGTAGTATGTAGTATGCAGTTTGTAGTACGTAGGATGCAGTATGTAGTATGTAGTATGCAGTATGCAGTTTGTAGTATGTAGTATGCAGTATGTAGTATGTAGTATGCAGTATGTAGTATGCAGTATGTAGTATGTAGTATGCAGTATGTAGTATGCAGTATGCAGTATGTGGTATGCAGTATGTAGTATGCAGTATGTAGTATGTAGTATGCAGTATGTAGTATGCAGTATGCAGTATGTGGTATGCAGTATGCAGTATGCAGTATGTAGTATGCAGTATGTAGTATGTAGTATGTAGTATGCAGTATGTAGTATGCAGTATGCCGTATGTAGTATGTAGTATGCAGTATGTAGTATGTAGTATGCAGTATGCAGTTTGTAGTATGTAGTATGCAGTATATAGTATGCAGTATGCAGTATGCAGTATGTAGTATGCAGTATGCAGTATGTAGTATGCAGTATGCAGTATGTAGTATGCAGTATGTAGTATGTAGTATGTAGTATGTAGTATGCAGTATGCAGTATGTAGTATGTAGTATGTAGTATGTAGTATGCAGTATGTAGTATGCAGTATGCCGTATGTAGTATGCAGTATGTAGTATGCAGTATGTAGTATGTAGTATGTAGTATGCAGTATGTAGTATGCAGTATGCCGTATGTAGTATGCAGTATGCAGTATGTAGTATGCAGTATGCAGTATGTAGTATGCAGTATGTAGTATGTAGTATGTAGTATGCAGTATGTAGTATGCAGTATGCAGTATGTAGTATGTAGTATGCAGTATGTAGTATGTAGTATGCAGTATGCAGTATGCAGTATGTAGTATGCAGTATGTAGTATGCAGTATGCAGTATGCAGTATGTAGTATGCAGTATGTAGTATGTAGTATGCAGTATGCAGTATGCAGTATGTAGTATGCAGTATGTAGTATGTAGTATGCAGTATGCAGTATGCAGTATGTAGTATGTAGTATGCAGTATGTAGTATGCAGTACGCAGTATGTAGTATGCAGTATGTAGTATGCAGTATGTAGTATGCAGTATGTAGTATGTAGTATGCAGTATGTAGTATGCAGTATGCAGTATGTAGTATGCAGTATGCAGTATGTAGTATGCAGTATGTAGTATGCAGTATGTAGTATGTAGTATGCAGTATGTAGTATGTAGTATGCAGTATGCAGAATGCAGTATGTAGTATGCAGTATGTAGTATGTAGTATGCAGTATGTAGTATGCAGTATGCAGTATGTAGTATGCAGTATGTAGTATGCAGTATGTAGTATGCAGTATGTAGTATGTAGTATGCAGTATGTAGTATGCAGTATGCAGTATGTAGTATGCAGTATGCAGTATGTAGTATGCAGTATGTAGTATGCAGTATGTAGTATGTAGTATGTAGTATGCAGTATGCAGAATGCAGTATGTAGTATGCAGTATGCAGTATGTAGTATGTAGTATGCAGTATGTAGTATGTAGTATGCAGTATGTAGTATGTAGTATGCAGTATGCAGAATGCAGTATGTAGTATGCAGTATGTAGTATGTAGTATGCAGTATGTAGTATGTAGTATGCAGTATGCAGAATGCAGTATGTAGTATGCAGTATGTAGTATGTAGTATGCAGTATGCAGTTTGGAACACAGCCCTTCTCTAAATGTTTCCTCTCATGTTGAACAACTTCTGTTTCTCTCTCCAGAGCCACATTAGCAACGAAGGTCGATTAGCTGGTGCATGAAGCCGGGGGCGTCTGGGGCACGAGGGGCCTGAAGACGAGCACGCCACCCACTCCCGGCTGCCCCCCCTCCCTCGCCTCGCCACCCTTGTTAAACTCCTCTGGTCACCGCTCTGTAGAGAGACGGAGCACGGGGGCGTAAAGAAGCCAAGAAGGCGACTGACAGACCCGGCGAGCGAGTTAATTTGCACCGCCGTGACAACAAACACACCCGAGATCCCCCCTCCTCCTTTCCCTCGCCGAGCTGTGGCTCACGGAGGCGCCGCCACATCCAACGCACGGCGAGGAGCTTCTGCAGCCACGAGGGGAGGAGGCAGAGCACCCCCCGGATGGATGTGCACCAGGGATAATAGCAGACAATTAAAGAGGCGACTGCGTGGTTGAGCGTGTGAGAGTCAAGCATGGTTGAAACCTGTCAAACGTGAACCGCGGGAGGCTCGGAGTGAGAAGCCTGAGGGCGGCGGCGGCGGCGTGAAGCCACGGTGTGTTTTCACACATGACATTCTGGCTCGAAACAAAAAAAATCAGGAGTGCTCTGCGTTACATGTTCACACCAAATATCCTGAAACATCCCATAATTAAGCTGCTATAGGCCCAGATATACAGAGCCTTCAGTTATCAGGCCCCTCTCTGTGGAACCAGCTGCCAGTTTGGGAGGCGGAGCCTTCAGTTATCAGGCCCCTCTCTGTGGAACCAGCTGCCAGTTTGGGAGGCGGAGCCTTCAGTTATCAGGCCCCTCTCTGTGGGACCAGCTGCCAGTTTGGGAGGCAGAGCCTTCAGTTATCAGGCCCCTCTCTGTGGAACCAGCTGCCAGTTTGGGAGGCGGAGCCTTCAGTTATCAGGCCCCTCTCTGTGGAACCAGCTGCCAGTTTGGGAGGCAGAGCCTTCAGTTATCAGGCCCCTCTCTGTGGAACCAGCTGCCAGTTTGGGAGGCAGAGCCTTCAGTTATCAGGCCCCTCTCTGTGGAACCAGCTGCCAGTTTGGGAGGCAGAGCCTTCAGTTATCAGGCCCCTCTCTGTGGAACCAGCTGCCAGTTTGGGAGGCAGAGCCTTCAGTTATCAGAAATTGGCTCTCTATAATAATAATAATAATAATAATAATACATTTTATGTATAACGATAGAAGAAAAAATTCCGCTCCAAAAATAAGTAAGAAAACAACAAATAAAAGAAATTTTTGCTTGAAATAAGCAAAAAAAATCTGCCAATGGAACTAGTGAAAATTGGCTTGTCAAGATTTCTTGAAATAAGATGTGATATTTAGGACTTTTGAGATAAAAGTGATCTTGAAATTAGCTTAAAAACCTCTTCAAATGTGAAAAAAAAGCTTGTTTCATATGATATGTGACTCAAAACAATTTGTTTTCAAGACTTTTTCATTTAACAAGATATTCCAGATGTATTGTCTTCCAACAAGTCCCTATATCTGGCTGAAATAGAACTTGTTAGGCAGTTGTGTCTCATATTAAGTGTAATGAGATATTTTGACTACAAAATGAGAGAAATATACTTGGTAAGATTTTGATTTTTTCCAGTGTAGCTCGGAAATTCTTTTTGAATTGGCTCTATATGAATGAATTGGATTATTTTATAGATAATTATGATTACAATGAATTGAATTCAAATTGGCTTGAATTGGACTTTATTATTTAAGTGGCTTGAGATGACCTTTTGTTGTATTTGGTGCTATATAAATAAAACTGAATTGAATTGAAATAATGAGCGAACAGGAGGAAATCTGGACGGCTTTACCTCCAAATCCGAACCGAGAGCCGGATTAGTCCTTTAAAAAGACAACAGATCACCGGCAGAGAGGAAGAGGAGGCAGCAGAAAGGTTAATAACTGCCCTCCTCTTCATCATATTCGACATGACCAGCTACGGGTCTAATTATCGTCATTATGGTCTGCGAGGACATCTACTTATCCCCGAAACTGGCAGGCCGCATGAGCCGCGCTGCTCAACACACGTCTATTATTAACTGTTCCTGCTTCTGGAAACACAGCCGAGTCACAGCGAGTGTGTGTGGCAGGCCGTTAATTTCTAGCCTTTTGACTTCCACGGTCGCCACTCACATGACAGGAAGGTGCAGTTTATGCTGCTAATCAGGACAGAGGAATGCATGTTATTAGGAGGCGGGGGCGGGATGTCTCCAGAAGGAGATCTGAGCGGGAGTCATGTCCTCAGAACCAGAGAGGAGAGCAGGTATGAGCCGGAGTCTGCGCTCCAACAAGTCAACATCTGTGTTTGACCTCAGAAACTGAGTCCGTTTAGCTTCATCTGTAATTCACATGTGCTCTCTCTCTCTATATATAGATATATATATATAAACGCATATTGTTTAGAGAAGTAAAATCCTTTATTTTTTAAATATAGAAAATTTGGTGCATCACAGCAGGCAGTGATACGAAGGGAGAGAAAATAGGGCCAAGCGATTGTGAGGTCTGACTTTTTCCTGGAGAACCATTTTGTGATGTAAATGTATTACTCTGTTGAACGCATATTGTTCTGAGAAGCAAAACGCTTTATTTTTTAAACCCCAGCCAACTAGCCGGACTACCTTCATCAACGCCAAAACGAGGCTGGAACTCTGCTCACAGGACGCAGCAGGGGGTAAGAAGATGTTCATAAATGATGCTGCTGATATGGGATGTTACACAGCTTCATGTCAGAAGAGGCGAACTGTCCCTTTAATTTGTTTCTTTATAACTCCCAAACAGACTGGTTTCACACAACCGGTCTGCTGGAGAGAATGTGGAGAGGTCTTCGCTGATCAGGCATATGTTTTTTGGTTTTGCCCCCCCTCATCCAGATTTTCTGGAGGTGAAGTGGCAAATATCATTTCAAAGGTTCTATATTTCAGTATCACTGCATCATTCCTAACTCTCCATCTTGGAAATATTCCAGATGGATGGAGTAAAAGCTGATAATTATCTTCTTAGGGTCTTGCTGGCAGCAAGTAAAATGTTGGCTCCAGAAAAATGCCCCCACTACAGATTCTTTTGTCGATATATTGTAAAACAAACTGCGCGTTCTGGAGCAAATGACCGACTCAATCCGACTCCAGAAAGATCTGGGTGAAAAACGATGGCAGAAACGGCCCAATGAGTGAGACTGTGTGCGATATTCTGACTGTCGAAAATACTGACCACCCCCGGACCTTGAATGTGTAATGGTTCAGTGTTTTGTACTATAAATAAAGAGTTTAAAGAAAGAAAGAAAGATAAACAGGAAACGCAGAGAGATCAAGAAGCACAACTTTTACACAGAGAGAAACAGAAATAATCAGGGAACTGCTGCAGAGTTCAGTGTCTGTTAGAATAAACATGATGTTACCAGCCGTCAGACCCAGTTCAGAGAGGTTTGTATTAATGACTGCTTTAATATCGTTTTAAACTCGAAGTGTTCCTCACCAGAGCCTTGGCCAGGTGCTCCATGCCCCTCTCGGTGATCTGGTTGTTCCTCAGCAGTAAGACCTTCAGACCCTCCGTCTGCCTCGACAAGCCGTCACACAGCTCCTCCAACCCTGGACAACCAGAAACAGTCGAATGCTCGTCTGTGCTGCTGTTTATCACCAAGAAATCAGCTCAGTGGGGTCACATGGCACAGAAAGGATTGGATTATTGGCTAAATTACAATCAGAATGAGCTGAGCGAGGGTAATTATCCTTGGATATATGGCGGTGAATGAATCGGATCGGTGTAAAACTGATGTATATCAGACGCCCTGATATATGCTCCCAGGAACAGGAAGAAGGAGTTTTACTGAATATGTCACCTTTAAAGCTCGACTCAGTGCATCTCCATATTCACCAACATCATGTTTTGTGTTAAATAAATGCCATGACGACACAAAGAAACCCTTCTCTGAAGCACACACACTGCCATGGAAACACTGACCCTGAATAAATCTCACCAGCATCAGCCACTGCGTTGTTGCTGAGCTCCAGAGTGTGCAGAGTGCTGTTGTATCGCAGCAGGTCTCCCAGCTGGAGGGCGTCCTGGTAGCTGTTCAACAGGTTGTTGGAGAGATGAAGCTCTTTCAAAGCTCGGTTGGTCCTCATCGCACCAACTGAAGGCAGGAGGACAAAACAAACCTGATCAGCCCACTATGACGCCTTCAAGCAGCCTTATTCTCATCAGTCGATGACATCTGAGTCAGAGCGTTTGTCTGTTAATGTCAAACCAATATTGATGCCAAGGTTTTCTTCGTATGAATTAAGCTCACACAAATTAACTCTCTCTAAACTTTCCATCAAAGGCACAAAAGCCCCCCCAATTTTTTTTAAATTATTATTTAAAAAAATAAATAAAACCTGCGTTAATTCGCGATAAAATATTTTTTATTTATTTATTATTTACTACAGAGGAGGAACAGGAAGCTGACTTTCAAAATAAAACAGGAAACTAAACAAAGCCCTGACCTGAACACAATAAAAACTAAACAGAACAGAAACTCTGACAAGGAAAACCAGAATAAAACCAGATAAAGGATCCTGGTGAATCTGGGAAACTGAGACAGAATAAAGTAGAAACTGAACTAAGATCAGAACTGAAAGATAAAGACAGGAACAGAGCTGAGACTGCATCAGATAAATATAAAACTAAAGCAAATCATAAAAGAGAGACGAGAAACAAAAAGTCACATAAAGAACAGAACTGATACAGATGAAAAATCCTGATTCAGACCCAGAAATCCAAAATACTGAGAACAAAAAGAGGAAAAAACAGAAAAAACAAGACAAGGAAATCTGAAGCAGTCACAAGAAAAACAACAAAATAAAACACAAAAATCACAAAATAAAACAGAAAATAAAACACAAAAACTAAATAAAACACAAAATAATACAAAAAACAGGAAATAAAACACAAAATAAAACAGAAAAATCACGAAATAATACAAAAAAACAGAAAAGAAAAAAAAAGAAAAAAGAAACAGAAAAAAATAAATAAAACACGAAATAATACAAAAAAAGAAAAGAAAAAACAGGAAATAAGACAGAAAATAAGACAGAAAACCCACTAACCCTGACAGAGCAGAACCAACGTATCCATTCTTATTTCTTATTTCTCTGCAATATCAAAAGGGCCATGAAACCCATGTGAGTGCTGACAGTCTCAGTTATTATTCTGAATGTGAGCATGAAAATGACTGCGCAGCAGGAGCCGGCGCCCCCCGCTGCTCTTACAGTATCATTCAGCATCAGTTCATCACTGCTTGGATGCCGGTTTGGACACATTTTGCATTCATGTGTGTCTCTGCGTAACGTTCACCGTCCTGCGCTGCGCATACGTCTGGACCCTCGCTGCCCTCCCACCCAGATCGATGCCTCGGATTTGATCAAACCCGTCGGGCTGCATGTGGAACGCCAACATTGTCATCAGGCCCAGTGGGAACCAAATGGTGGAATCGGTGGGATTGATCCGGTCGAGCCCAATCCCGCAATCACAAGCCTCCCCGATCGAAGGCAATGATCCTCAGCTGGGACCCCCCGCTGGGCGGGAGGGGGGCTGGGCGGCGGGCTCGGTAAAAGCAGAGATGATGGGGTAGAGCGTGGGGCGGGAGTGGGAGGAGGGGGAGGTGGAGGAGGTGGAGGAGGTGGAGTGGGATCGGCAGAAACTTAAATATCAAAGAGATCCGGGAAGCGGCTGCAAACGTTGAGGGAACTCGTTGCTGTTGGGAAGAGTGGGCCGCACACTGTGTCCATTTGGGTCTGTTCTGCTCCCAGCTGAGAGGAGACGGCAGCTGGGAGCAGGGCTTTGATTTCCACGTCCACACAGAGTCAGAGACAGAGATCTAACGCCATCAGCTCCTCTTCATTATTACAGAAAAGAGGGGACAGAAAGTCTGAGATAAAGCCACTTCTGGGTCTCTATCAGGCACGTCACCAGGCACTTTTTAACTGTAAACATGCATTGTGCCCCTGTAAACATGAGTTGTGCCCCTGTAAACATACGTTGTGCCCCTGTAAACATGTGTTGTGCCCCTGTAAACATGCATTGTGCCCCTGTAAACATACGTTGTGCCCCTGTAAACATGCATTGTGCCCCCGTAAACATGCGTTGTGCCCCTGTAAACATGCGTTGTGGCCCTGTAAACATGTGTTGTGCCCCTGTAAACATGCGTTGTGCCCCTGTAAACATGTGTTGTGCCCCTGTAAACATGCGTTGTGCCCCTGTAAACATGTGTTGTGCCCCTGTAAACATGTGTTGTGCCCCCGTAAACATGCGTTGTGCCCCTGTAAACATGCATTGTGCCCCTGTAAACATGCATTGTGCCCCTGTAAACATGCGTTGTGCCCCTGTAAACATGTGTTGTGCCCCTGTAAACATGTGTTGTGCCCCCGTAAACATGCGTTGTGCCCCTGTAAACATGTGTTGTGCCCCTGTAAACATGCATTGTGCCCCTGTAAACATGTGTTGTGCCCCCGTAAACATGCATTGTGCCCCTGTAAACATGTGTTGTGCCCCTGTAAACATGCATTGTGCCCCCGTAAACATGCATTGTGCCCCTGTAAACATGCATTGTGCCCCCGTAAACATGCATTGTGCCCCTGTAAACATGCATTGTGCCCCTGTAAACATACATTGTGCCCCCGTAAACATGCGTTGTGCCCCTGTAAACATGCGTTGTGGCCCTGTAAACATGTGTTGTGCCCCTGTAAACATGAGTTGTGCCCCTGTAAACATGAGTTGTGCCCCTGTAAACATGCATTGTGCCCCCGTAAACATGCGTTGTGCCCCTGTAAACATGCATTGTGCCCCCGTAAACATGCGTTGTGCCCCTGTAAACATGCATTGTGCCCCCGTAAACATGCGATGTGCCCCTGTAAACATGCATTGTGTCCCTGTAAACATGCGTTGTGCCCCTGTAAACATGCGTTGTGCCCCTGTAAACATACGTTGTGCCCCTGTAAACATGTGTTGTGCCCCCGTAAACATGCGTTGTGTCCCTGTAAACATACGTTGTGCCCCTGTAAACATGTGTTGTGCCCCCGTAAACATGCGTTGTGTCCCTGTAAACATGTGTTGTGCCCCTGTAAACATGCATTGTGCCCCCGTAAACATGCATTGTGCCCCTGTAAACATGCATTGTGCCCCCGTAAACATGCATTGTGCCCCCGTAAACATGCATTGTGCCCCTGTAAACATGCATTGTGCCCCTGTAAACATGCATTGTGCCCCTGTAAACATGTGTTGTGCCCCTGTAAACATGCATTGTGCCCCTGTAAACATGTGTTGTGCCCCCGTAAACATGCATTGTGCCCCTGTAAACATGTGTTGTGCCCCTGTAAACATGCATTGTGCCCCCGTAAACATGCATTGTGCCCCTGTAAACATGCATTGTGCCCCCGTAAACATGCATTGTGCCCCTGTAAACATGCATTGTGCCCCTGTAAACATACATTGTGCCCCCGTAAACATGCGTTGTGCCCCTGTAAACATGCGTTGTGGCCCTGTAAACATGTGTTGTGCCCCTGTAAACATGCGTTGTGCCCCTGTAAACATGAGTTGTGCCCCTGTAAACATGAGTTGTGCCCCTGTAAACATGCATTGTGCCCCCGTAAACATGCGTTGTGCCCCTGTAAACATGCATTGTGCCCCCGTAAACATGCGTTGTGCCCCTGTAAACATGCATTGTGCCCCCGTAAACATGCGATGTGCCCCTGTAAACATGCATTGTGTCCCTGTAAACATGCGTTGTGCCCCTGTAAACATGCGTTGTGCCCCTGTAAACATGTGTTGTGCCCCCGTAAACATGCGTTGTGCCCCTGTAAACATGTGTTGTGCCCCTGTAAACATGTGTTGTGCCCCTGTAAACATGCGTTGTGCCCCTGTAAACATGTGTTGTGCCCCTGTAAACATACGTTGTGCCCCTGTAAACATGCGTTGTGCCCCTGTAAACATACGTTGTGCCCCTGTAAACATGTGTTGTGCCCCTGTAAACATGCGTTGTGCCCCTGTAAACATACGTTGTGCCCCTGTAAACATGCGTTGTGCCCCTGTAAACATGCGTTGTGCCCCTGTAAACATGCCCCTGTAAACATGCATTGTGCCCCTGTAAACATGCATTGTGCCCCTGTAAACATGTGTTGTGCCCCTGTAAACATGCATTGTGCCCCTGTAAACATGTGTTGTGCCCCTGTAAACATGCATTGTGCCCCTGTAAACATGCATTGTGCCCCTGTAAACATGTGTTGTGCCCCTGTAAACATGTGTTGTGCCCCTGTAAACATGCATTGTGCCCCCGTAAACATGCATTGTGCCCACGTAAACATGCATTGTGCCCCCGTAAACATGCATTGTGCCCCCGTAAACATGCATTGTGCCCCCGTAAACATGCATTGTGCCCCCGTTAACATGCATTGTGCCCGTTGTGCCCCTGTAAACATGCATTGTGCCCCCGTAAACATGCATTGTGCCCCTGTAAACATACGTTGTGCCCCCGTTAACATGCATTGTGCCCCCGTAAACATGCATTGTGCCCCCGTAAACATGCATTGTGCCCCCGTAAACATGCATTGTGCCCCTGTAAACATGCGTTGTGCCCCTGTAAACATGCATTGTGCCCTTGTAAACATGCGTTGTGCCCGTTGTGCCCCTGTAAACATGCATTGTGCCCCCGTAAACATGCATTGTGCCCCCGTAAACATGCATTGTGTCCCCGTAAACATGCATTGTGCCCCTGTAAACATGCGTTGTGCCCCCGTAAACATGCATTGTGCGCCAGTAAACATACGCTGTGCCCCTGTAAACATGTGTTGTGCCTAGGGATGGGAATTGATAAGATTTTTTGCGATTCCATTTTCGATTCTGCTTAATGATTCGGTTCTTTATCGGTTCCCTTATCGATTCTCCATTTGGAGAAAAAGGACAACAAACCGGTCAATTAGCATTAAAGCTGCAGTCTGCAGGATTTGTTGTTGTCATACGTAAAGTCCTACTTTTTGGCATTTTAAGAGTTTACATGATCTATCAGAACGCTTGAAGTTGAAAACGGTGACCTCCGTAGTCGCAAAATGCAAGAAATGCTTATTTTTTAACCGAAAAATAAAAAGTTATTCAACTTCCTGTCCCGCCCCATCAAAACACCTGAGAACTCGTGCACGTCTACGTGCACGCCAGATGCGCGTACACGACTCCTCATTCATCAACTCACCTGTCATTTGCGATCATGGAAGACACAGTGAGTAGACTAGCCCGTAATGAAGTTCAATAGTCTAGATAAATAAGCGTGGGGACGAGCCTACCTTGTATCGCGCGTGCACAATCGGTGATTGACAGGCAGCAGAGCCCAGCTCGTAACCTGATTGGTTACCTTTTACCGGTCCGGTCTGCAATTTTGTAAACAAACCTGCTGGCTTTGGAGGGACCTAGCGGGACATATAGGGGACCTAGAGAACTCATTTTTTTGTATTGGGGTATTTAATGTACTACTTTCAGAATCCCCGGACAGTTCCAGGCATTATGCTTGAAAAAGAGTTGCAGACTGCAGCTTTAACTTTGTTTAGTTTACCCGAGGACATGCTAACGTTGCTAACGTTGCTGGGTTCAGATTCACCGACGTTAATCATTCATTCATAGTTATTGCATGTTGGTAGTATTTCCTCCCTTTGGTGAAATATTCACTTTACAAGTTGCCCTGTTGTCGTCTTTTTTAGGGATGTGTAACCAAACTTTCGAGCGTTTGTACCGCTTGGGCGCCATGTTTACTGTTGGCTGCTGGCTGCGCTGGACTCGCCACGCAACGCTGCGTGGTGACGTCATTCGCGCCCACTGGAATCGATAAGGGAATCGTTTGCAAAAGCGCCAAACGATTCCAAGGAATTGAAACACTGGGAACCGGTTCTCAACAAGAACTGGTTCTCGATTCCCATCCCTAGTTGTGCCCCTGTAAATATGTGTTCTCCCCACAGGCTCAAAGTGGGTTTTTAAGGGTCAGAGGGAGGTTCGGCGTTCAGCTTGATGGTAAAGGTCAGGAGGTCAGGATAAGAGTCTGAGGAATGCACTGTGCGCCCACAGGTTTGTCTTTAATTTACTTTATTTCTGGGTGTTATAGGATCTCAGCATATAGATGGTGTGTATCTGCACGTGTGTGTGCACGTGTGTGTGCACGTATGCGTGTCCTGGCGGCCGCAGCCTTTACAGACATGTGCAGCGGAGCGTAAAGTGACAGGTAAGAGATTAGGCCTCTAATCCTGGTCCAGACCTGCAGAGACGGTCACAGGTCAAAATCTGGTCCTGCTGGCCGCAGAGCACACACACACACACACACACACACACACACACCTGCCTGAGCGTGCACGTGTTGCTGTGTGTGGGTGCGTTTCGTACCCAGGCTGAACAGCGGCACCCCGCTGAGCTGGGCATTGTGGAGGTGCAGCACTGTGAGCCGGCTGGTCAGCAGAGCTTTGGACAGAGACCGAGCCGGATAGTCCACCATGGACACGTTCCTCACGTCCAGCCGGGACAGACGCACACTCTGAAACACACACAGACTCGCTTCTTTACATGTTTACACGAGCTCCTTTTGTCCTCCAACTCAGCCTGAACCTTGGTTCTTCTGGAGGGAGAAGAAAATGACAAAACGGCCACAGAGTCAGAAAAATGCAGCACATTCTTGGGCTGTGTTCGAAACCGCATACTTCTCCTACTACTCATACTAACTTTTTGAGTTAGTATGCGAGTTTGAGTAAGCGAGAAGTCAGAGATGGGGACTCAAGTCGACTCGAGTTGCTGTTTTGATGACTTGTGACTTGACTTGACAAAAAAATAAAAGACTTGAGACTCGACTCGGACTTGGAAAAACGTGTGATAGCTACGTTGGTCCACAAGGGAAAACGTGGTATTGTCACAATTTGGCCCCTAAAATTGTGACAATACCACGTTTTATTTGGCCTATTCATTTACCAAGTTTCCCTAAAAAAAGAAAATGGCCGACTGTCGACCTTTTTTTCTGTGAAAAACAACATTTTCAGAAAGCATCTGTCTGCATTTCGATGGCATTTCTAGCGAGAACTATTCATAATATTTTCATAAGAATGTAGACGATCTTTTGTTTATTAGTTTCGCCAAAGATTTTAGTATCTCCTTGAAAGAACGTAACAATAAAACGTTTTGTACCGTTGTTAAGGTGGTTGCTATGGAATAGGCCAAATAAAATGTGGTATTGTCATTATTTTTGGGGGCCAAATTGCAGAGATGGGGACTCGAGTCACCGTGACTTGGAATCGAGTCGACTCCAGTCGCTGTTTTGATGACTTGTGACTTGACAAAAAATAAAAGACTTGAGACTCGACTCGGACTTGGAGGTTAAAGACTCGGCACTTGACTTGAGACACGATGACTTGAGTGACTTGAGAGTTATTCAGTTCATGTTTTCAGTTTGAATATAAAATTAACAAATTAATTTAAAAAATTGTCAGCGGGAGGGGGACAAGTTCTATTTCAGCCAGATATAGGGACTTGTTTGAAGACAATACATCTGGAATATCTTGTTAAGTGAAAAAGTCTTGAAAACAAATTGTTTTGAGTCACATATCATATGAAACAAGCTTTTTTTTTTACATTTGAAGAGGTTTTTAAGCTAATTTCGAGATCACTTTTATCTCAAAAGTCCCAAATATCACATTTTATTTCAAGAAATCTGGACAAGCCGATTTCCATTGGCAGATTTTCTTGCTTATTTCGAGCAAAAACGTCTTTTATTTGTTGTTTTTTTTACTTATTTTTGGAGGGACATTTTTTCCAGTGCAGAAAGCTGCAGAACTGTTGCTCAGGAACACTTTAAAGGTTACAGGAACCGGATCAGGACTCTGGAACACAATGAATACAGTTTTATTTCTCATCGGTTATCTGGTGTTCATCAGCTGGGCCGTAAGTTTTCCCAGAATCCTCTGAGCTCCTCAGCCGGCGCTGATCTCGGTGACCTGAGAGCCGGCGGCGGGCTGCTGATGCTATCTGCGGCGCCGCGGTAATCCACCGCCAGGACTTCTCACCCGGTTTGTTCGGCCCTGCATCTTCACCCCGTGTAATTTGCCACAAACTCACTTTTTTCCCGGGATGAACATTATCCCTGAGAGAGAAAACCTACATGAAAAGATTACTGCTCCAGTGCGTCAGCCCACCTGCTTTATCAAACGAGCGAGGGCCCTCCAGGCTGACGCTCCCATGCGGATGTTGTCGGAAATGTCGAGATATGTTGTCGATTCGTAGTACAAAATCATCTCCAGCAAGGACGAGGCTCCCTGGAACAGAGACGAAATGTGACAGCAACGTTATAAAGTTTGTGTGGGGAGAAAAAAAAAAAAGCTTCTAATCTGATTCCAGCAAAAGGCCTGAATGTGAAGCTGTGTCGGAGCCGCGAGGCGAAGATGAAGAAAATAAGTTCTGCTCATAAAAACTCACATTTTCCTCCAGTTGGGCCGCCTGCAGATTGATGAAATCAAAGTGCAGCGATTTCAGGACGACTTCCAGAGCTTCGCAGGAGCGGTGGTCTAATCGCTCACCTTGATGGAGGCAAAGCAATCAGACGCAGGATAATTGGGAGGCTGTTTGCTAACAGGCTCTAAATTTTTTTTTTTGCTTTATCCATTTCGTGAAATGAGCGTTTCAGCAAAAAAATAAAAAATCAGGACAAAACAACTTCCTTTACCCCCGTGTGTGTGTGTGTGTGTGTTTTCTTTTTAATAAAGTTCTGGCTTAATGCGAAACACGCAGAGAGAAACAATGATAACTGCCTGCAAGACGTGAATGAACCATTGATTCCTGTCTGCCTGCAGAGCAGCGATCGATCAGCACATCTGTAAACACCAGCTAAACTTCTGAAACTCAGAAATGTTGATGGATTTCTGCACCCGAAAACTTAAGCTGAATGTGAAATAGACAATTTACCGACATGTAAAAGCTTCGTGTGACACAGCAACAAACCTATCAGGCGCCGGGGCTGTGATGGAACTAAAATCAAAGGAAAATTATTTTGAATAACACATCATTATTAGGGCTGGGCAACGATTAAAATGTTTAATCTGATTAATCACATGATTTCCCTGATTAATCACGATTAATCGCATTTGTACGCAGAATCCAAAAATGAATCCAAAAGTAGCGTATAGCTTTTAGCATTTAGCTTTATTTTAAATGTGCTGCCATATGAATGAAAGTGCCATAACATTTGTTGTGCAAACACACTTTTAACATCAGCATCTTTCTGTAGTTTTTATGTAGAAGCCTCGCTCCACTGTCTGTTTCCTTGAATGACTTGCTGCTATCAGTTGTGTGTTTTGCCTTTAAGTGATATTTTAGACTGGAACTACTACGCTGAGAAGACAATTCAACTTGGCAGTGTTTACAGATGACTTTGGTTCTGTCGACTCCGCCGTCTGGAAGAACTTTAAAATGAAAATGGCCGAGTAAAAGTTCCGTACCCTTCTCCATGTTTGGTGGATCCGCCGATTACTTTCTTTTCCTGTTCCACAGCAGACAGCAGCAGACTTTTACAAAATAAAAGCCTGTGAGCAACAGACTTTTACAGAATAAAAGCCTGTGAGCAACAGACTTTTACAGAATAAAAGCCTGTAAGCAACAGACTTTTACAAAATAAAAGCCTGTGAGCAACAGACTTTTACAATAATAAAATAAATAAATAAATAATGTGGTCCCACATCGGACGGCCATTTGCTGCATGTTGTTCCCCCTCTCTCTGCCCCCTGCTTCCTGTCTCTCTGAACTTTCCATTAAAGGCACAAAAGCCCCCCCAATTATCATTTTTTTTATTATTTAAAAAAAATTAAAAAATAATTAAAACCTGCGTTAATGCACGATAAAATATTTATATTTATTTTATAAAATATTTATTTATATTTAATATTTAATATTTTGTTAAATAATTAATGCGTTAACGCAATAATAACGAGTTAACTCGCCCAGCCCTAGTTCAAATATTAGTTTGAACATTATGACCCTGAAATCTTCCGTCTTGGACTTAAAACTAAGAGACTGCAGGAGTGGGAGAATGTCGGAGGTCTCAAAGGGTCAAAGACTTATTTAGGGTTAGGCAACATGGCGGCCTGCCTAAAAACAAACGCGACCGCTTTTGGCTTTGGCTTCAGACAAACACGTTCATTCAGAACCAGAAACATCTGGTTCCAGCAGCCAGAAGATGTCGCAGCAGCTCGCTCCAATTTCCAATAAAACATGTGAATAAATATTAGAATTTAAAGGTGGAAAATGTTACGAAATAAGCCGTAGAACGCGTTCTGTTTGAGAGATAATTCTGAAAAATGATCACAGGGAAAACATCGTGTGACAAAAGTAAAAAGATCTCAGATGTGTTGTTAAAGGGATAGTTCGCCTCTTTAAAGGGACAGTTCGCCGATTTAAAGGGACAGTTCGCCGCTTTAAAGGGACAGTTTGCCTCTTTAAAGGGACAGTTCGCCTCTTTAAAGGGATAGTTCGCTTCTTTAAAGGGACAGTTCGCCTCTTTAAAGGGACAGTTCGCCTCTTTAAAGGGACAGTTCACCTCTTTAAAGGGACAGTGCGCCTCTTTTGACATGAAGCTGTATGACATCCCACATCAGCAACATCATTTATGAACATTTTCTACACAGTTTACTCTACAGTTTCAGATTTGACATTTTACAGACATTTTGTTTGCAGTTCAAAAACCTTTTGTCACACTTTCAGATTCCTTTTGGTAAACTTTTGGCTCCTGAGCTGGCATGGGGGGGCGTGGCCTCAGATGAGTGTGTTATTTATTTCCCACGCAGCGGTTCACTTGAACATGTGTACCTGGGGGGTCTCAGTGTGCACATCAGGAACACTCCCAAACATCCAGATGTGCTCTGAGTCTGCTCTGATTGGTCAGCTTTGGAGGCCCGATTAGGCCCCTCCCACCATTCTGCATCACCTGTGCTGGAATTTGAAATCACCTGAAGCTGAATGATTGAGTGTCGACGTGTTTTCCTGCTGATCAGGTGTCACATGAAGCGTGAATTTATCGGAGATGAATCTGAGTCCGTATCTGACCGTGTGAGCGGCGCCGGCTCGGAGCGTGACGCTCACATCAGCCCAACTTCTGAAACTCCGGCGGTCTTCGCCTTGATGGGCGTCGCTGTCGTCACGCGCTGTAACGTCTGACTCGGGGTGTCGTTTGCCTTTTTATCTTCCCGACGCAGGGCGGATTATGAAAAATGGGATTTTCCTTCCACGCCGCGCGCCCTCTGCCATCGCTCAGCTGCGTGATTATTGCTAAAACAGAAGGAGGAAAAATCATTTTGGGAATGATTATGAGAGTAATTATCATTTCCCTTCTTGGCTGAGGAGATAAGAATGAACCCAGGAGACAGAAGGAGGGGGGGGGGGGTTTGATTTGGACTGTGACTCCGGATCAGAGGTGGGGGGCGACAGTAATCTGATTACAGCCAGGTAACCAATCAGAGATCAGAAGCTGCATTTTGATCAGGATGAAGTTATAATCAAGTTAGAGATGATTTAAGATGTGGCTGGTGATGTCAAAGGTTCATCACTACATGAAGCTTGTTCCTGTTGACTGTACGATGTGTTGCCGTGGCTGCGGGGTCGCCTCAGCGGCCTGCTGCCCTGGATTCATGAAATCTTTCAATTGACGTTTTTTAGTTGACGTCATTTTTCGGCATCATCTGTGGGAGGAGTTTCTGGCCTGTTTCAGGCGACTCCTCCCACCACGAAGAGGCTCGTGAACGTGTTGCAGGAAGCTGTGCGGACCGACCGCGCCGCCGCCGCCGCCGCCGCCACGCCTCGAGCCGGAGCTCCTCCCTGAACAAAAAGGGATGAAACTGAATTATTTCAATCAAAAGAAACTGAAATTGAATCCGTTGAGGAAACAACAAAGATACCCATCCCTACATGTAACCAAGGCAACGGGTAAAATGGCATCCATTTGGTGGCGATGTAAAAAGAACGTGGCTATGTTCGAAACCGCATACTTCTCCTACTACTCATACTAACTTTCTGAGTTAGTATGTGAGTTTGAGTAAGCAGAAGTTCCCAGATGCATACTAGATTCTCTGAAATGTTGGGTTGAGGTTACTACTCATACTAAAACTACCCAAGATGCAACGTAACGTGACGTCGCCGATCGTCATTTCCTGTCAAAACGGCAGTTTCAAGCTAGCTACAACGAGGGTAGGTTCACTTCCTGTTTTCAAAACAAAAGCACCAATTGTATGGTAATGGCTTTCCCTATGATAAAAGGCAACGGGTATTTTATTTTGTGAAAATAACCGGAAGTGCGTTGCTCACTGCGGCTAGCTTTAGTAGCGCCGAATTCGTGGGAACAAAATTGTAAACAGCCGGTATTTTGTCAGGTTTTCAACACGTTGGGGATCTAAACGACTACTTTCTCTCCTGAAAATGTTTCAAATGTTGCTAAAGTTTACAGAGTTTAGAGCTTAAGGGAAATCAGCTTCAGGCCGGCTGATTTCAGCTCGGGCAGGAGCGAAATGCATTGTGGGTAAACGCTCTGCATACTGTCTGATCGATGAGTATGCAGTATGTAGTATGCAGTATGCAGTATGTAGTATGTAGTATGCAGTATGCAGTATGCAGTATGTAGTATGCAGTATGCAGTATGCAGTATGTAGTATGCAGTATGCAGTATGTAGTATGTAGTATGCAGTATGCAGTGTGTAGTATGCAGTATGCAGTATGTAGTATGTAGTATGCAGTATGTAGTATGTAGTATGCAGTATGCAGTGTGTAGTATGCAGTATGCAGTATGTAGTATGTAGTATGCAGTATGTAGTATGTAGTATGCAGTATGCAGTATGCAGTATGTAGTATGCAGTATGTAGTATGCAGTATGCAGTGTGTAGTATGCAGTATGCAGTATGTAGTATGTAGTATGCAGTATGTAGTGTGTAGTAATGAAGGGAGAGAAAATAGGGCCAAGAGATTGTGAGGTCTGACTTTTTCCTGGAGAACCATTTTGTGATGCAAATGTATTACTCTGTTGAACGCATACTGTTCTGAGAAGCAAAACGCTTTATTTTTTAAACCCCAGCCAACTAGCCGGACTACCTTCATCAACACCAAAACGAGGCTGGAACTCTGCTCACAGGACGCAGCAGGGGGTAAGAAGATGTTCAGAAATGATGCTGCTGATATGGGATGTTACACAGCTTCATGTGAAAAGAGGCGAACTGTCCCTTTAAATGATCACACAGAGTGAGTCCTGAACGGCGCTCGGCTTACCTTTGAGATCCAGACATCCAACGCTGCCACCTCCACACACGCCCTGCTGAGAGGGAGACAGGGGGAGGCGTCAGCACGCACACGTGCACACACACGTGCACGCCATCCACACGGCCTCTCCATCCACGCCACGCCGTAGTGGTTTGATCAGGGAGGCTCACTGGACGCCGGAGCATGAATTATGAATTCCGCTCAGTTTACCGCCGCCGTCGATGGCGAGGCGGCGTCCTAATTAACCGGCGTACGATAATTAGAAACAGCTGGTCATCAGTTGATGTGTTCATTTGGCGGAGCCGGCGTTCCACATACATCTAATTTGACTGCATCCATCACCGGAGGTGGCAGATCTGCACGGATGCTGCAAAACACTGATTTTTTTTTTTTTTGTTGTTGTTGTTGACGAGCAGAAACGATTAAAAAACGTGTCGTTGTTTTTATATATATATATATATTTTTTTTAATTCATATATATTCATATACGTATATGAATTGGCTGCTTTTCTTACTCATGTTTCAGGTCTGTAGTTTAAATCCACTCTTCCTCAGGGCAATCACGCATTGGACGGCCCTTTGCTGCGTGTTACTCCCCCTCTCTCTGCCCCCTGTTTACAGGTTTCTTACACAAATGTACGTGCACGTTGTGTTACGTGCACACACAAACACAACAGGCGGGATTTGAGGCACATTTTTTATTTTTATTTTTTTTAAAAAGCTTGTTTTTGTTGTTTTTTCCAGAGAAATCTGTGTATTTTCTCTCTTTTGGAGCATTTCGTTCAGCCTCTCCTTCGGCCGTGCACGTACGTGTGCACGGCCACAGCTGCTTTTCTTACTCATGTTTCAGGTCTGTAGTTTAAATCCACTCTTCCTCAGGGCAATCCTGCATCGGACGGCCCTTTGCTGCGTGTTACTCCCCCTCTCTCTGCCCCCTGTTTCCTGTCTCTCTTCACTGTCCTGTATAATAATAAAGGCATAGAAAGCCCCAACAATAATAATAAAATAAAATAAAAACTCACTCTTCCTCAGAAAGACTTCTTTGGATATTTGTTCTTGGCTGAAAGGATCCTGTTTCACTCTGGTGAGGGGCCACCAGGGGGCCCCAAAAGTGTGCAAATCGAACATGTCGAGCTGGACTCTTCAGCTCGTTTTTTTTACTTTTAACAGGAGGGGAAGCTTCACTCTTAGTTAGTTTTTACTTTTTATGAACAAATCCTGAAAGAACAGGGGTGGGGGGGCCCACTTCTGCCCGGGGCCCTGCACTAAGGGCCCCCCCTGCATGGCCACATGTCAGTCAGAAACGTCGGCCGGCTCGCCGCTTTCTTCCCTGCGAGTGGCGCCTTGTTTCCCCGCTTGTTGCTTAAATAGGAGTCATTGTTGAAAGGGACACGGCGAGCACAAAGGGACTCGGAAGGCTCCGGTGCGGCGGAGACGGGAGACAAAGGGACGGCGGCGGTGATGCGCTCCTGTTGGAGGAATTAGACGGATCAATGGGACAGAAATTGCACTGTTTGTGTGCACCAGAGGCCGGCTGTAATTGGTCGAGGTGTCTGGATTTACCCTTGAAATTATCTTTCTGAGACAAACATGCACACCAGCTCGCACACTAACGTGTTGACAGGGTTTCTTTACACAAATGTACGTGCACGTTGTGTTACGTGCACACACAAACACAACAGGCGGGATTTGAGGCACATTTTCTGTTTTAATTTTTTTAAAAAAAGCTTGTTTTTGTTGATGCTTTTTCATTTAAATCTGTGTATTTTCTCTCTTTTGGAGCATTTCGTTCGGCCGTGCACGTACGTGTTGACAGGTTTCTTTACACAAATGTGCGTGCACATTGTGTTACGTGCACACATAAACACAACAGGCGGGATTTGAGGCACATTTTTCACTTTATTTTATTTCAAAAAGCTTGTTTTTGTTGATGCTTTTTCATTTAAATCTGTGTATTTTCTCTCTTTTGGAGCACTTCGTTCGCCCTCTCCTTCGCCCGTGCACGTACGTGTTGACAGGTTTCTTTACACAAATGTGCGTGCGCGTGCACATTGTGTTACGTGCACACACAAACACAACAGGCGGGATTTGAGGCACATTTTTAATTTCTTTGTTGTTTGAATATTAATCATAAAATAAATCTGTGTATTTTCTCTCTTTTGGAGCATTTGGAGCGTTCAGGCCTCTCCATCGGCCGTGCACGTACGTGTGCACGGCTTACCCGGCAGATACGGCTCATTATCGATGTAGGAAATCAAAAATCCAACAACGTGTGAATCTGCATGTTGATTCCAGCTTTTAAAGCCCATCGGTTTGACAATCCTCTCCCAGGCGGACCGTTTTTTTCAACCGTTTCGAGCTGGAATGAGCCCGTTATTTTGGGGCGAAACTCTCACAGAGTCGGCGTCCAATCATCCAGATACAGTCTGGGAATAAAGGCATCAAACACAAACAGAAAGGCTCGGATTCATAGCTGCTCAATACGAGTGAATTAGTCGGAAAATGTAAATACAGGCTCAGAAATGCTGTGAACTTTATTTAAAAAAACCGAGGCTCTGGATGGTCCGGCCATCTTTATCCCTGATTTTTGCATCCGTCACGTGTAAAAAAAAAGGGCTCAGATCCAGAGAACAATACGCAGGACGTGCACGGACTCCCACGAACACACACACACTCCTCAGGAGTAACAGTGGCGGCTGTTTTTCATCTTAATGAATTTCTGAACTTGTTCGCCGCTGCCTCGTGGTGAAAGACAAGACGCTGCCAAATCAATTGATGTGTCAGGAGGGAGAGAGGACAAAACGGAGTGATAAAAAGCAAAGCGTTCCTCCCTCACACATCCGTACGCGCAGCAGAAATAGGCGGAAAAGGGGGGTCTGCTTTCCAAACTTCACTTCCAAAGAACTCCTCACTGTTCTGCACTCAGACAGCCAGAGCCGCTCTGCCTCTTTGTGCTAAAAACCGTCTGATTGCACCATTTTTCCCTCTTTGCCCCTTTAATTAACCGACAAAAAACCCCCAGAAATAAGCGATGTATATATTTATACGTGTTTGTTACGTGCATTTCGGAGCTCTCAGGGGTTGAAAATCGCCACAGTTTTTTTCCTCTCAGCATCTTTTTTTTTCTGCACTGGAGGATAAATTATTTAAAATAACACGACCTTTTTATCTCACACTCTTTGAAGGCGGCAAATTAAAAATGTAAATTGGGAGCTAATTAATATGCAAATGTATTCATTTGCTGTTAACAATTAGCAATTAAAGCTGCAGTGTCTAGAAAGAGCTCAGGCAAAATTAGTAAGTTCATTTATCATTTAAAAAAAAACAAAACAGAGAGATCTGAAAACGAACATAAAATTCTGATTGACTCTCTCTGTGTTTCGCTGTCGCAGGCTTTGTGGCTCGGAAATACACGATAAGTGTGCGTTTAGCGACTTAATTAATGCCACTTCGTGTCAAAGATACTCTGCCCTTAAATGGTTGATGTCAGGAATAATGTACACGGTGGAAGCTGAGTGGTGTGTGTGAGGCGTAACGCCTCAGCCGTCTGATCCCAGCGTTTGTGTTGATTCAACTCAGTTCTGCAGGTTTGTGACGGTGTCGGCTGCTTCTGTTTCTGTTCAAAGCAAAACTCAGGTTTAAAGATGGAGAAATAATCTGTTAAATCTGTCGAATCTTCTGTTGGCTCCATCAAAGAGAAACTCAGATTTAAAGGTGGAGAAATAATCTGTTAAATCTGTTAAAGCTTCTGTTTGCTCCTTCAAAGAGAAACTCAGGTTTAAAGATGGGAAATAATATGTTAAATCTGTTAAATCTGTCGAATATGTTAAATCTGTCAAATCTGTTAAATCTGTCAAATCTGTTAAATCTGTCGAATATGTTAAATCTGTTAAATCTGTTAAATCTGTCGAATATGTTAAATCTGTCAAATCTGTCGAATCTGTTAAATCTGTCGAATCTGTTAAATCTGTCGAATATGTTAAATCTGTCGAATATGTTAAATCTGTCGAATCTGTTAAATCTGTCGAATATGTTAAATCTGTTAAATCTGTTAAATCTGTCGAATCTGTTAAATCTGTTAAATCTGTTAAATCTGTTAAATCTGTCGAATCTGTTAAATCTGTTAAATCTGTTAAATCTGTCGAATCTGTTAAATCTGTTAAATCTGTTAAATCTGTCGAATCTGTTAAATCTGTTGAATCTGTTAAATCTGTTAAATCTGTTAAATCTGTCGAATCTGTTAAATCTGTCGAATATGTTAAATGTGTCGAATATGTTAAATCTGTTAAATCTGTTAAATCTGTCGAATCTGTTAAATCTGTCGAATCTGTCGAATCTGTTAAATCTGTTAAATCTGTTAAATCTGTCGAATATGTTAAATCTGTCGAATCTGTTAAATCTGTCGAATCTGTTAAATCTGTTAAATCTGTTAAATCTGTCGAATCTGTTAAATCTGTTAAATCTGTTAAATCTGTCGAATCTGTTAAATCTGTTGAATCTGTTAAATCTGTCGAATCTGTTAAATCTGTTAAATCTGTTAAATCTGTCGAATCTGTTAAATCTGTTAAATCTGTTAAATCTGTCGAATCTGTTAAATCTGTCGAATATGTTAAATCTGTTAAATCTGTCGAATATGTTAAATCTGTCAAATCTGTTAAATCTGTCAAATCTTTTAAATCTGTCGAATCTGTCAAATCTGTTAAATCTGTTAAATCTGTCGAATATGTTAAATCTGTTAAATCTGTTAAATCTGTCGAATCTGTTAAATCTGTCGAATCTGTTAAATCTGTCGAATCTGTTAAATCTGTTAAATCTGTCAAATCTTTTAAATCTGTCGAATCTGTCAAATCTGTTAAATCTGTTAAATCTGTCGAATCTGTTAAATCTGTCGAATATGTTAAATCTGTTAAATCTGTCGAATCTGTTAAATCTGTCAAATCTTTTAAATCTGTCAAATCTGTCAAATCTGTTAAATCTGTTAAATCTGTCGAATATGTTAATTCTGTCAAATCTGTTAAATCTGTTAAATCTGTTAAATCTGTCGAATCTGTTAAATCTGTCGAATATGTTAAATCTGTCGAATCTGTTAAATCTGTCGAATATGTTAAATCTGTTAAATCTGTCGAATCTGTTAAATCTGTCGAATATGTTAAATCTGTCGAATCTGTTAAATCTGTTAAATCTGTTAAATCTGTTAAATCTGTCGAATCTGTTAAATCTGTCGAATATGTTAAATCTGTTAAATCTGTCGAATCTGTTAAATCTGTTAAATCTGTTAAATCTGTCGAATCTGTTAAATCTGTTAAATCTGTTAAATCTGTCGAATCTGTTAAATCTGTTAAATCTGTTAAATCTGTCGAATCTGTTAAATCTGTTGAATCTGTTAAATCTGTTAAATCTGTTAAATCTGTTAAATCTGTCGAATCTGTTAAATCTGTCGAATATGTTAAATGTGTCGAATATGTTAAATCTGTTAAATCTGTTAAATCTGTCGAATCTGTTAAATCTGTCGAATCTGTTAAATCTGTCGAATCTTTTAAATCTGTTAAATCTGTCGAATCTGTTAAATCTGTTGAATCTGTTAAATCTGTCGAATATGTTAAATCTGTCGAATCTGTTAAATCTGTCGAATCTGTTAAATCTGTCGAATCTGTTAAATCTGTTAAATCTGTTAAATCTGTTAAATCTGTCGAATCTGTTAAATCTGTCGAATCTGTTAAATCTGTTAAATCTGTCGAATCTGTTAAATCTGTCGAATCTGTTAAATCTGTCGAATCTGTTAAATCTGTCGAATCTGTTAAATCTGTCGAATCTGTTAAATCTGTTAAATCTGTCGAATATGTTAAATCTGTTAAATCTTTTAAATCTGTTGAATCTGTTAAATCTGTCGAATCTGTTAAATCTGTCGAATATGTTAAATCTGTCGAATCTGTCGAATCTGTTAAATCTGTCGAATCTGTTAAATCTGTTAAATCTGTCGAATATGTTAAATCTGTTAAATCTGTTAAATCTTTTAAATCTGTCGAATCTGTTAAATCTGTTAAATCTGTCGAATCTTTTAAATCTGTTAAATCTGTCGAATCTTTTAAATCTGTTAAATCTTTTAAATCTGTCAAATCTGTTAAATCTGTTAAATCTGTTAAATTTTTTAAATCTGTTGAATCTTTTAAATCTGTCGAATCTGTCAAATCTGTTGAATCTGTCGAATCTGTCAAATCTGTGGAATCTTTTAAATCTGTCGAATCTGTTAAAACTGTTGAATCTGTTAAATCTGTCGAATCTTTTAAATCTGTCGAATCTGTCAAATCTGTCGAATCTGTTAAATCTGTTGAATATGTTAAATCTGTCGAATCTTTTAAATCTGTCGAATCTGTCAAATCTGTCGAATCTGTTAAATCTGTTGAATATGTTAAATCTGTCGAATCTGTTAAATCTGTCAAATCTGTTAAATCTGTTAAATATGTCGAATCTTTTAAATCTGTCGAATCTGTCAAATCTGTTAAATCTGTTGAATATGTTAAATCTGTCGAATCTTTTATATCTGTCAAATCTGTCAAATCTGTTAAATCTGTTAAATCTGTCGAATCTGTCGAATCTGTTAAATCTGTTGAATCTGTCAAATCTGTTAAATCTGTCGAATCTGTTGAATCTGTTAAATCTGTCGAATCTTTTAAATCTGTCGAATCTGTCAAATCTGTTAAATCTGTTAAATCTGTCGAATCTTTTAAATCTGTCAAATCTGTTAAATCTGTTAAATCTGTCGAATATGTTAAATCTGTCAAATCTGTTAAATCTGTCAAATCTTTTAAATCTGTTAAATCTGTCGAATCTGTTAAATCTGTCGAATCTGTTAAATCTGTCGAATCTGTTAAATCTGTCAAATATGTTAAATGTGTCGAATATGTTAAATCTGTTAAATCTTTTAAATCTGTTGAATCTGTTAAATCTGTCGAATCCGTTAAATCTGTCGAATATGTTAAATCTGTCGAATCTGTTAAATCTGTTAAATCTGTTAAATCTGTCGAATCCGTTAAATCTGTCGAATCTTTTAAATCTGTCGAATCTGTCAAATCTGTTAAATCTGTCGAATATGTTAAATCTGTCAAATCTGTTAAATCTGTCAAATCTTTTAAATCTGTTAAATCTGTTAAATCTGTTAAATCTGTCGAATCTGTTAAATCTGTCGAATCTTTTAAATCTGTTAAATCTGTCGAATCTGTTAAATCTGTTAAATCTGTCGAATCTGTTAAATCCGTCGAATCTTTTAAATCTGTTAAATCTGTCGAATCTTTTAAATCTGTTAAATCTGTCGAATCTGTTAAATCTGTTAAATTTTTTAAATCTGTGGAATCTTTTAAATCTGTCGAATCTGTTAAAACTGTCGAATCTGTTAAATCTGTCGAATCTTTTAAATCTGTCGAATCTGTCAAATCTGTCGAATCTGTTAAATCTGTTGAATATGTTAAATCTGTCGAATCTGTTAAATCTGTTAAATTTTTTAAATCTGTGGAATCTTTTAAATCTGTCGAATCTGTCAAATCTGTCGAATCTGTTAAATCTGTTGAATATGTTAAATCTGTCGAATCTGTTAAATCTGTCAAATCTGTTAAATCTGTTAAATATGTCGAATCTTTTAAATCTGTCGAATCTGTGAAATCTGTTAAATCTGTTAAATCTGTTAAATCTGTCGAATCTTTTAAATCTGTTAAATCTGTCGAATCTGTTAAATCTGTCGAATCTTTCAAATCTGTCGAATCTGTCAAATCTGTTGAATCTGTTAAATCTGTTAAATCTGTCAAATCTGTCAAATCTGTCAAATCTGTCGAATCTTTGAAATCTGTCGAATCTGTCAAATCTGTCAAATCTGTTAAATCTGTCAAATCTGTCGAATCTGTTAAATCTGTTGAATCTGTTAAATCTGTCGAATCTGTTAAATCTGTCAAATCTTTTAAATCTGTCGAATCTGTCAAATCATTTGAATCTGTTAAATCTGTTAAATCTGTCAAATCTGTCAAATCTGTTAAATCTGTTAAATCTGTCAAATCTGTTGACTCTGTTAAATCTGTTAAATCTGTCGAATCTTTTAAATTTGTTAAATCTGTCGAATCTTTTAAATCTGTCAAATCTGTCGAATCTGTTAAATCTGTTAAATCTATTAAATCTGTCAAATCTGTCGAATCTGTTGAATCTGTTAAATCTGTCGAATCTGTTAAATCTGTCGAATCTTTTAAATCTGTTAAATCTGTTAAATCTGTTAAATCTGTCAAATCTGTTAAATCTGTCGAATCTGTTAAATCTGTCAAATCTGTCTAATCTTTGAAATCTGTGGAATCTGTCAAATCTGTTGAATCTGTTAAATCTGTTAAATCTGTTGAATCTTTTAAATCTGTTAAATCTGTTAAATCTAAATAAAAATAGGAAACACAGCAGGGACGATGCTTTGTTTTCTTTTAAATGGTTTAAATGTTTTAAAATGGTTCTGCATCAAACCAAAACTCCCGCCTTTAAAACGAGCGAATCCCGGGTTTGAACCGCGAAGGTTCAAAAAGATTCGGACCACAACCAAACTCAGTTAAAAGGTTAAACTCTAAAAAAAATAAATCATTCAGAAGAGAAGATGGCATCTGGGCTCCGGCTGTGACATCATCAGGAAATAAACACGAAATGTTTCGGGTCGTCTTCAGAGCTCGAACTGGAGCAACTGGACTTCTTCTCGGTCCTCTGAAGATGTTCCACCTCCTCTTTCTTTAAAAATAAAACCCCCTTTTTTAAGCTTTCAGGACTCTGATCAACATGTTTCACTGGAGGTTCTGTTGCTGTTTGCATCACGTTTAGCGATCCAGGAAAATCAAATCCGTCACACGAGACGTTAATAATTCAGCAGCTGAAGATTCGAGCTGATGCGGGTTTAGAAATTATTCTGTCAAACTGGAGACAAATCTGGGTCAAAACACTTCTGTGGTGACGGCTTTAAGAAAAGAAGAGAAATGTGTATAAAACATGACATCCGGGAGGTGATCGAACAGATCTTATTATGTTCTATGGTTCAGTTTGGGTCCACGTACGTAAAAAAGAGAGAAAATTACGTCCTCTGAACTGAAATCAGTCAATTATGTTTCGTGATAATTTCACGAAATTTCTTGTTGGCTTTGACACACGTTCAAATTTGTGATGTTCTGATTACTTTCCAAATTAAAGACGATGCAGCGCATGTGAACATGACTCCGTGGATTTATTTGTATCCATTTCCTGTTAAATCTTTTAAATCTGTCGAATCTGTTAAATCTGTCGAATCTGGCCGCCCGCCAGACCACCGCCTCATGCCGCCCGAAGCCGGTACTCTTACCGCATGCCTGGTCGTCCACTGCAGCCACGCCGCCAATTGTCTGGCCTCCAGGCGGACCGGCTTCGAGCCCCTCTTTGTTTGCCACACTTACCTGACCTGTCTGTTTATGTAGGGTGACCATACGTCCGTATTTCACTTCCTGTCCCGGGCGTCCCGGGAAATACGGACGTATGGTCACCCTAGTTTATGTACCTACTCTCCTGCGATTTCCCTCATGCCATGCCACGTTGTCCTTTGAAGCTAAGTATTTATTTATCCCATGCCTTGCTAAGTTTTTTGTTTGTTTTTCACAACTACGTTTTTTGAATTCGGCCTTTTGTTCTTTGTTTTTGCTTTAGTAAACCAAGCTTTCTTTTTGAAGTCCGCATCCGTGTCCTACCTTCCCCACCCCAAACCTAACATTAAATCTGTCAAATCTGTTGAATCTGTTGAATCTGTTGGATCTGTTGATATATGTATTTTTATTTATATATATATATATAAATACCACTGCTTTGAAAGCGTCCCCTCCAGGTTGAAGATGGGTGGAACCACAGCGGTCTTTGACCAGCTGACCTCAGATCCAGCGCAGATAACTCAGCGTGGATAACTCTGAGGTCAGCAGTGTCTGCCCGGGCTGAGGATGAGGCTCTAACAGTGTTGCCAAAAAAAAAATCACAAGAAGTCGCTATTGGCTCTCTGAAAAGTCGCTAGAAGTCGCTAGATTGCGTCATGACGTCATAAGTGACGTAACCACGCCCATCCGCGTGTGACGTAAACATGTGGCCAGGCGGAACTGACATTTTTGTAAATGCTTAGCGCTCTAGTGCTACCCACATTTTACCAATAGATGGCACTGTTTAAGCACTTTTAACTTGGTTTGGTTTGATCTGACCCATGGATCTGACTGCCATATCTGACCGTGAAGTGGATTTTAATTCGTGCAGCATTTCTCCTTATTTATTATGCACGGCCAATGTTTTGATGATAAGCCGCCTCAACCATGCCAATGTCATTTATTTGCACTTCAAATACATCAACACATCTTTATATTTATGTTTTTTGCCTATTAAACTGTCTAATCTCAACAATTACGGTATTGTGAAGGGTAACTTAATTCAATTCCCATTACTTTTCGTTTGGAATATGACATTAGAGGGTTTTTTCCCAATAGTATTTTAGGCTACTTCACTAGGCTACTTCATGTTTTTTGGAGGGGGGTATGGACGGAAAAGAATTTTGGGTTTTTCCCCATTAAAAAAAGTAGGCCTATTATTATTAGGGCACCTGCCTGGTGAACACGCACATTTGTGCTGTCGAGACGAGAGAAACAATGTTAAGATAGCTATAGATAACTCATCATCATCATCATCATCATTATTATTGCCGTTTTTTGTCACCACCAGCAAGATGCCATTCATTCCTCTCCAGTCTCCACACTCCGAAGGCACAGCACAGGGCAGGCAGCGACAGACTGCTAACTAATAGCTACTAGCTACATCTCCCGTAATTCACTGCTAGATGTGTTTAGCTTGTAGCTAGACCTGTCATTCACTGGTAGGTGTGTTGGCTAGTAGCTACATCAGAGACGTTCTCTAATGTAGCTACTAGCTAACACACCTACCAGTGAATGCCGTGAGAGGTTCTCTGATGTAGCTACCAGAGCCGTAGATAGAAATGCTCTGGTGGTAGCTACTAGCTAACACACCTCGCTTCACCAATCACCATCCCCATAGACGTGATGCGTGACGCCATGACGCACGCAAGAGTTGCACGGTGCACCCTGGTGACTTCCGGGGTTAGTGATTGTTGTGAAGCGATGCGAAGCGCAAACTGTACTAGCTCATGTCCTGCAGTGCTTCTGTTTCGGCTTGTATGGTGTCGCGGGGCAACTGATTTGTCACTCACAAAACAAGTTAAATTGTCGCTAGATTCAGCCAGATTGAGCCCGAAAGTCACTAAGTCGCTAGATTATTTTTTTTGTCGCCAGACATGGCCAAAAGTCGCTAAATCTAGCGACAAAGTCTCTAAATTGGCAACACTGGGCTCTAACGCAGTGTTTCCCAACCGGGGGTACGCGTACCCCTAGTGGTACGCGGAGGTACTGCAGGGGGTACGCGGCGCACAGGGATTTTTTTAATTTATTTATTAAGGCGTCACACTTTTATGGAGGACTGTTTATGAAGGAGACTCCAGTTTTGTGATGAATGTTACATGAGTTAGGCCTGTTCATGTATTCTTAAAAAAAAGAGAAATGTTACTTGTTTAAGTTAGATAACAAAGGAAGATTATTTTTGATTTAGTATTTATACTATTTTGGTTAATTATTTATAATTCAAGAAAATGTTTTTTATAATTATGTTAAATTCAACTGAGGTTAAAAAAAAAGAGAGAGAGAAAGCCTGAGAATTTTATGTTCAAGTTAAGGATATTAAATAAAATGATTTTCATGTAATAACTACTGTGTTGCTCTACTTTTGGAGAATCATCGCACGCGTTGTACGTGTGAGGGGGTACTCGTGGTGTGACAAGAAGGCTCAGGGGGTACTCAGGCCAAAATAGGTTGGGAAACACTGCTCTAACGTGAGAACTAACATTTTAAAATGGATTCTAAAAGGTTGTTAAAAGCTGAGCAGCAGCGTTCTGAACTGCCTGAAGACGGAAAAGCTTCTTCTTATTAAAACAAAATAAAAGCATGAATAATCAGCTCAGTTTTACACAGAACTCAGGGTTTGGGTTACAAAGAGCGAAGGACCTCATACACTCCTTCTCTCTTCTCTTATGATGCTGCTGCGTTAAATATTTCCTCCTCAAACCTCGATGCTCTTTTTACTGGACTTGAAAAGCCTGAAGATGCTTTTTTTGTGACCCAAAGTTGGTGATTTGGGTCTAAATGTGTCTAACGTCGCCCCTCCGTTGGCTTTAAGTGTTTATTTACGGGATAAAAACGGATCCGCCGCCCAGCGCCGGGGAGCAGGCCGGCATCTCAGCGGCACATATCTGAGGGAAAAACTCATCTCCATCCGCCGCATTAAAGGGAAAACCCAGATGATTAGCAGATCATTTACATGAGCTGACAGATGTAACGCTGTTTTTCAAATTGTGCTCTCAGAGAGTCCGGGCCTGTGATATTATCCTACTTACAAAAGCACTCATATTACATGTGCACTCACCCAACCGTGCAAATTCAATTCGCCCTAATGGCGCCCTTCCAATAGTGCATCTCACTTGCTTCTCAGTTTAACTGCAACTGTTCCCATTTCAATTAGACTCTTTTACACATAGACGAGGTTTTTATCCTTTTTCGTTGGAACACGCTGCTTTCACAAATGGCATCAGGGAGGCGTGCGACGCCGGGAAGTCTGAGGAGGTGGCGTCTTAAATAAAGCGTGCGTGTGAAGACCGTCCGAATGACAGCCTGGAGAGGTGGTCCTCCAGCGGCGTCAATTCAGCCAAAGCTAAGGTACGGCAAGGTCACTATAGTCACATGACTCCAGTATCAATAAATAAAAAAATATACAATAATCACCACAAAAGTCTGCTATGTAGCTTATCTGTGTGCAAATACAGTCTCACTCACATAACCAATCAATGGACTCGTCTCCGTCTCCCTGTTAGCATTAGCATTAGCCTCGTTAACAGCCTTCACTACCCTGTCCTCCTTCCTCCGCCGCTGGGGCAACATTGGACCCATCATCACCTGCCCTTTTTTTGGTGATAAATAAATCTAAAGTTTTCGGTTTCCTTTTCATATTTTACATTAATTAGCAAACAACAAATCCCGCTAATAACATCAGCTTTGACCTCCAGCCTCCGTCATCTCGTCGAAGGGAGGGGGGGCTGGGAGATACCACATTTCACAAGGGGATACAAGTGTTGGGGAAGATGATACTTAGATAAATTGATTGTGTTTACATCCCGTTTACATTCCGTTTATGTCTTGTTTACATCCCGTTTACATCCCGTTTACGTCCCGTTTACATCTCGTTTACGTCCCGTTTACATCCCGTTTACGTCCCGTTTACATCACGTTTACATCACGTTTACATCCCGTTTACATCCCGTTTACATCCCGTTTACGTCCTGTTTACGTCCGGTTTACATTCTGTTTACATCCTGTCTATATCCCGTTTACATCCCGTTTACGTCTCGTTTACGTCCTGTTTACGTCCGGTTTACATTCTGTTTACATCCCGTCTATTTCCCAATTTACATCCCGTTTACATCACGTTTACGTCCGGTTTACATTCTGTTTAAATCCCGTCTATATCCCGTTTACATCCCGTTTACGTCTCGTTTATGTCCTGTTTACGTCCGGTTTACATTCTGTTTACATCCCGTCTATATCCCAATTTACATCCCGTTTACATCACGTTTACGTCCTGTTTACGTCTTGTTTACGTCCCGTTTATATCCCGTTTACATCACGTTTACATCACGTTTACATCCCGTTTACATCCCTTTTACGTCTCGTTTACATCCCGTTTACATCCCGTTTATATCCCGTTTACATCCCGTTTACGTCCCGTTTATATCCCATTTACGTCTCGTTTACATCCCGTTTACGTCCCGTTTATATCCCGTTTACGTCTCGTTTACGTCCCGTTTACATCCCTTTTACGTCCCGTTTACGTCCCGTTTACATCCCGTTTACGTCCCGTTTACATCCCGTTTACATCACGTTTACATCACGTTTACATCCCGTTTACATCACGTTTACGTCCGGTTTACATTCTGTTTACATCCCGTCTATATCCCGTTTACATCTCGTTTACGTCCTGTTTACGTCCGGTTTACATTCTGTTTACATCCCGTCTATATCCCGTTTACATCCCGTTTACGTCTCGTTTACGTCCGGTTTACATTCTGTTTACATCCCGTCTATATCCCGTTTACATCCCTTTTACGTCTCGTTTACATCCCATTTACATCCCGTTTATATCCCGTTTACATCCCGTTTACGTCCCGTTTATATCCCATTTACGTCTCGTTTACATCCCGTTTACGTCTCGTTTACGTCTCGTTTACGTCCCGTTTACATCCCGTTTACGTCCCGTTTACATCCCTTTTACGTCCCGTTTACGTCCCGTTTACATCCCGTTTACGTCCCGTTTACATCACGTTTACGTCCTGTTTACGTCCGGTTTACATTCTGTTTACATCCCGTCTATATCCCGTTTACGTCTCGTTTACGTCCTGTTTACGTCCGGTTTACATTCTGTTTACATCCCGTCTATATCCCGTTTACATCTCGTTTACGTCCTGTTTACGTCCGGTTTACATTCTGTTTACATCCCGTCTATATCCCGTTTACATCCCGTTTACGTCTCGTTTACGTCCTGTTTACGTCCTGTTTACGTCCGGTTTACATTCTGTTTACATCCCGTCTATATCCCGTTTACATCCCGTTTACGTCTCGTTTACGTCCTGTTTACGTCCGGTTTACATTCTGTTTACATCCCGTCTATATCCCGTTTACATCCCCTTTACATCACATTTACGTCCTGTTTACATCCGGTTTACATTCTGTTTACATCCCGTCTATATCCCGTTTACATCCCGTTTACATCACGTTTACGTCCTGTTTACATCCCGTCTATATCCCGTTTACATCACGTTTACGTCCTGTTTACGTCCCGTTTACATCCCGTTTACATCCCGTTTACGTCCTGTTTACATCCCGTCTATATCCCGTTTACATCACGTTTACGTCCTGTTTATGTCCGGTTTACATTCTGTTTACATCCCGTCTATATCCCGTTTACATCCCTTTTACGTCTCGTTTACGTCCTGTTTACGTCCGGTTTACATTCTGTTTACATCCCGTCTATATCCGGTTTACATCCCGTTTACATCCCGCTTACGTCTCGTTTACGTCCTGTTTATATCCCGTTTTTGTCCCGTTTACATCCCGTTTACTTCCGGTTATGTCCCGTTTACGTCTCGTTTACATCCCGTTTACTTCCGGTTATGTCCCGTTTACGTCTCGTTTACATCCTGTTTATATTCTGTTTAAGTCCCGTTTACACATTTCAAAAGGGGATACAAGTGTTGGGGAAGATGATACTTAGATAAATTGATTGTGTTGTTCAGAACTTCAATTGTTGTTCATTTATATGTATTAAATAATAGAATAATCAATACAAATTGACACAGAGTAATTCCATAAATTCATTTAAAAAAAAAAAAGAAAAACGAACATTTACATTTCCCCTGGAGCCAAGGTGTGGCAGCTGCCATACCCAATTGACGCCCATGTGGTCCTCATCCCGACCCGTTCCCCCCGCTTCTCGCCACGGCCGCCACTCCACGCCGTTTCCAGCGCGGCACTAAGTGCCCACGTTATCAGCGCCTCGGCCCGTAATGAGAGGAGCGACATATGTCCGGTCCTCCTGCTGCTCCCGATAAGCCCGAACCTTCGCACATATGGCTCCTCCACCTCACACAGCTTTTTGTTTTGCATGCAAAACAGCCAGCAAAGGAGACTAGCGTGGCACTTACTTAGTGACATTTACCTCCACTATTCCACACATGGGAAGGGTGCCGCAATAACAATCAGCATGCATTTAATTTAAAAGAGAAAAATCCCCCTTTGGAGCCACACAGGCAGCTTTCTGTGTGAGTGTGTGTGTTGGAAGCCATAACAGTTGTGCCGGCAGACTTCCGCAGTGCAACATTAATGCTAATCAAAAGAGCTGAGAAAGCAGCGGTGGTCTGTAAAAACAGATTTTCTCTTGTCTTTTCATTTCTGGAGGGATTCTCTCCCCCTTTCCTCCCCCCCTCCCTCTTCAAAGGGATTTATCCTGGGAAAATAACATTTCTGGGAATTGAATCTGACCCTGGATTTAAGGGGAAGCATATATTCGTGTCATTTTTTTTCTCGGCAGCGGGATGAATAATAAAAAGTTAAGTTGTGGTAATTGATTTCTCCTCAGTCCACTCAACTGAGTAATCTGCAAGGGAAACAAGCACGAAGCTGTTCATTAGAAGATTTGCCAACACGCAACTAATTCCAAGCTTACTCTCCAAACGTCACGGAAAGAATACAAACTTACAGTTAAAGCTTCTTTAATCTGGAATCCTTTTGTGTTTGAGGGCTGGAAAACACTTCACTTAAAGCCCGATTAAAAAAAGTAGACTCAATAAGACGGAGACCAAAAGTCTGGAAGGGAAATAACAACTTATTTAAACTGGCGAAAGAACAAGTCTTTGTTTTCCTGATGTTTCCTACACTGTAAAGAATTTCCCTGTAAAATAACAATAAAATACTGGCAGCAGGGACGCCAGTATTTTACTGTTATTTTACAGTGCAACTACTGTTATACTGTTATATACCGTTGTATATTCTGTTTACTTCCGTTTACATCCCGTTTATGTCCCGTTTACATCCTGCTTAAATCCTGTTTACTCCCCGTTTACATCCCGTTTACATCTCTTTTACGTCCCATTTACGTACCGTTTACGTCCCGTTTACATCCTGCTTAAATCCCGTTTACATCCCGTTTACATCTCTTTTACGTCCCATTTACGTACCGTTTACATCCCGTTTGTATCCTGTTTACATCCCTTTTATATCCCGTTTAATTCCGTTAATGTCCTGCTTACATCCTGTTTATATTCTGTTTAGATCCTGTTTACATCCTGTTTATATCCCATTAACATCCCCTTTACGTCCCGTCCTGTTTACGTCCGGTTTACGTCCGATTTACATTCTGTTTAGATCCCGTTTATATACCGTTTACTTCCGTTTACGTCCCGTTTACATCCTGTTTACGTCCCGTTTACATCCCGTTTACGTCCCGTTTATATCCCGTTTATATCCCGTTTACATCCCGTTTACATCCTGTTCATATTCTGTTTAAATCCCGTGAACATCCCCTTTACGTCCCGTCCGGTTTACATCCGGTTTATGTCCCGTTTACATCCTGTTTAGGTCTCGTTTACGTCCTGTTTACATCCCGTTTACATCCCGTTTACGTCTCGTTTACGTCTCGTTTATATCCCGTTTACATCCCTTTTACGTCCTGCTTACGTCCTGTTTATATCTCATTTACATCCCGTTTACATCTCGTCTACGTCCTGTTTACATCCGGTTTACATCCCGTTTACGTCCCGTTTACTTCTCGTTTACGTCTCGTTTATATCCCGTTTACATCCCGTTTACATCCCGTTTACGTCCTGCTTACATCCTGTTTATATTCTGTTTAAATCCTGTTTACGTCTCGTTTATATCCCGTTTACATCCCGTTTACATCCCGTTTACATCCCGTTTAGATCCTGTGTAAATCACGTTAACATCCCGTTTATATTCTGTTTACGTTTGGTTACGTCCTGTTTACATCCTGTAAATCCATTAGCATAGGAGCAGATAAATATGCAAATGTGTATTATATTTATTCTTGCAACAATCCAAAATAAATTGTCCCGTTATGCTGCAGACTCAGTGTCTATGTTTGGCGAAGGAAACGGGCGTCTCTGCATCAGCCGTGTGTTTTCTCCGGAGATCGCATGATTCACATCAACTGTAACTGCAGATAACATCTGGCAGGTGTTAAACATGAACTGCATTCAAAAGAAACTTTTCTTTCTCCATTTTCTCATTCATGAGATGAGGCTAAATCCCTTCTTGATTACCAGAACTAGGGATTGGACAAACGATCACATTCGGGTTAGGGTTAACCCTAACAACCCGTTTTTAACGCGCTGACAGTTAAGGAAAGTCTGTGTATACGAAAGATGCAAATAATCCCGTTCTCTTTGTTTTTAGAAGACATGGAATCTTAGAAGTTTAACATTTTGAAACAGTTCTGCTGCCTTTTGGACCTGTGAGACCTCAGCCGGACCTTTTAAAGGCCTCCATCCACGACCTTCTGCCATTGGAAAAAGGCCCCAGAGGACCACTGAACAATTTGAAGCTGTATTTATGGTCTTACACTGGAAACCAACTCCGTATTGGTTCAGCAGATGGGTGAATATTAGTGTATTTGTATGTATACGTAATAGGGCTGGGCAACGATTAAAATGTTTAATCTAATTAATCACATGATTTCCCTGATTAATCACGATTAATCGCATTTGTACGCAGAATCCAAAAATGAATCCAAAAGTAGCGTATAGCTTTTAGCATTTAGCTTTATTTTAAATGTGCTGCCATATGAATGAAAGTGCCATAACATTTGTTGTGCAAACACACTTTTAACATCAGCATCTTTCTGTAGTTTTTATGTAGAAGCCTCGCTCCACTGTCTGTTTCCTTGAATGACTTGCTGCTATCAGTTGTGTGTTTTGCCTTTAAGTGATATTTTAGACTGGAACTACTACGCTGAGAAGACAATTCAACTTGGCAGTGTTTACAGATGACTTTGGTTCTGTCGACTCCGCCGTCTGGAAGAACTTTAAAATGAAAATGGCCGAGTAAAAGTTCCGTACCCTTCTCCATGTTTGGTGGATCCGCCGATTACTTTCTTTTCCTGTTCCACAGCAGACAGCAGCAGACTTTTACAAAATAAAAGCCTGTGAGCAACAGACTTTTACAGAATAAAAGCCTGTGAGCAGCAGACTTTTACAATAATAAAATAAATAATAAAACAGGGGTGGTCCGTGGTGTAGTGGGCTGAGCAGGCGCCCCATGTACAGAGGCTATAGTCCTCGCTGCAGCTGGCCCCGGTTCGAGTCCCGCATCGGACGGCCCTGTGCTGCGTGTCGTTCCCCCTCTCTCTGCCCCCTGCTTCCTGTCTCTCTGAACTTTCCATTAAAGGCACAAAAGCCCTCAAATTTTATTTTATTTTTAAAAATTTAAAATATAAAAAATAAAAATAAATAAAACAAGCGTTAATGCGCGATAAAATATTTTTCGGTGTTAAATAATTAATGCGTTAACGCGATAATAACGACTTAACTCGCCCTAATACGTAATATCTATTGTTTCATTTGGTATTCAGCATAGAAGTCCCGCTACATGAACAGAACTTTACGTTTCGTAGATAATTTACAGTCAAACTTTCCTTTATGGCTAGTTGGGAAATCTAAAGCTGCACAGTTCAGTTTGAGAGATTTTAATTCACTGTATTGTGATCGTTGTAATGAGCTTATTAAAGATACATTTTTCCAACTTTTCTGTGACCCGACAGCATTTAGAATAAAAGTGCACGGACGTGTAATCATCCACATGGAAGTACGGATCGGTCCGTAATGGATGAAGTGACCGTAACGCCTGTACCAGCTGCACAGTTCAGCTCATTATTCATTCGAATATGTAACCGTCTCCATTACCTTTTTAATCTCAGTCAGCCAAACGCAGAGGCCGACACCTCCCCAGTTTGCACAGCGAAATCAGAGTTAAAGTGTTTCTTTCTCCCCCGCTGGCTCCAACATTAATATTGTTTACCGCTCCTATGAAGATGTCACCAACAGCAATACTGTTTTATCCACTTACAACATTTCAAAGGAGTGCAAAGGGCCCCATGGGTGCTAAAAAAAGCTTTTAATAGTCTTCAGCGCGGATCCTCGGGGGAACTGCCCCTCTCCTTAAAAGACCTAATTTAATAAATTTGCTCTTTAGGCATTCGTCTTTTGGTTTTTGCCTCGTCTTATTAAGGATTCATTTGCGTGCAACCCTTTTTGGTCTAAATATTGCCCCTCTTAGCTAATGCTTAACCATACATATTTTACTCTTTCAGGAGGACCACCTACATTAGTTTCCAATGAAACTGGGTTCATTAGCACCTCAGAGATAATACGGCGTCTCTATGTTTAATGTAAGCACTGCTAAGTCTCTAATTTTCCACAAATAATTCCCCTTGATCTCCAGTGAAATTTATGCAGGCGGGGGGGGGCAGTGCTTTAACATGGCTGGTCCAAGTAAAGTAAGTATGTACATAAAATGAATTATAAATGGCAAACTGTGCGTTTCAAGTTACTGGAGGGAGAGTGTGTCACTAAGAGGAGAATATTTCTGTGTCTGTGTGAGCGTATATGTGTGCAAATAAGAGATTCCTGATTTACTTCTGCATAAAAATACATATTTGTTCTCATCTGTCATAACCCAGCCGAGAAAAAGTGATGAAGACAGTCAGATGCCATTAAAGAGACTGGAGTGGGCAGGACTGGAGCTCATTCTCTTTGTTTGCCACAAAAATGATGCGAGAACACTTTGAAGTGAGCGTTTGAGCTCCGGCAGAAGTGGGACTTAATGAATCCGCTGTCCTCCGAAACAATAAAGATATCCAGGGAAAACGTTGGCTTTTTCACGTCTTTAACATCAGCAGATGGAGTTAGGATCTGTCAGAGGTTTTTACTTTAACCCTTTAATTTCCCGCTCTGCCTTTTGGTTAACTTTACTGCACGGGTTTTAAGGGTTAGGGTCGCGATTAATCGCATTTGTACGCAGAATCCCAAAATGAATCCAAAAGTAGCGTATAGCTTTTAGCATTTAGCTTTATTTTAAATGTGCTGCCATATGAATGAAAGTGCCATAACATTTGTTGTGCAAACACACTTTTAACATCAGCATCTTTCTGTAGTTTTTATGTAGAAGCCTCGCTCCACTGTCTGTTTCCTTGAATGACTTGCTGCTATCACTTGTGTGTTTTGCCTTTAAGTCAGGGGTCTTCAACGTTTTTCAGGCCAGGGACCCCCAAACTGATGGAGAGTTGGAGCAGGGACCCCCCTACTACTTATATGGCATACAATTGTGTTTTATATTTAACGGGGCCTAGTGCCGTGTATAAACATAGCTACTCTGTTATTGTACATTCAATACTAAGCTATTCAAATAATACACAGGTTAATATATTCATGTTTTTATTTTAAACATGTGCAAGGTACAGGGTGGCCGTGCCACTGCCATTTATAAACAAACATCTTGCATACAACACTGAGCTATTCAAATAATCCACAGATTTGAACTTTAAACATGCATGTAGATGGGACAATGAATCCTCAAACCATCTGTGGATGGCACACGTTTGCACACAATTTGTGAGAAAAAACTGGAAAAAAATAAAATAAAATGTTAAAAATCGTCTAATCAACCAAAGATTTCGCGACCCCCTGCAGTACCTCCGCGGTCCCCCTGTTGAAGACCTCTGCTTTAAGTGATATTTTAGACTGGAACTACTACGCTGAGAAGACAATTCAACTTGGCAGTGTTTACAGATGACTTTGGTTCTGTCGACTCCGCCGTCTGGAAGAACTTTAACATGAAAATGGCCGAGTAAAAGTTCCGTACCCTTCTCCATGTTTGGTGGATCCGCCGATTACTTTCTTTTCCTGTTCCACAGCAGACAGCAGCAGACTTTTACAGAATAAAAGCCTGTGAGCAACAGACTTTTACAAAATAAAAGCCTGTGAGCAGCAGACTTTTACAAAATAAAAGCCTGTGAGCAACAGACTTTTACAATAATAAGATAAATAATTAAACAGGGGTGGTCCGTGGCGTAGTGGGTTGAGCAGGCGCCCCATGTACAGAGGCTGTAGTCCTCGCTGCAGCTGGCCCTGTGCTGCGTGTTGTTGCCCCTCTTTCTGCTTCCTGTCTCTCTGAACTTTCTATTAAAGGCACGAAAGCCCCAAATTTTCTATATTATCTAAAAAAAATAAATAAATAAATAAAACCTGCGTTAATGCGCGATAAAATAATTATCTGCGTTAAAAAATGAATGCGTTAACGCGATTATAACGAATTAACTCGCCCAGCGCTATCTATTACCTAAAGAAAACACGCCAGTCCTCCCGGAGCGCTATTTTCATCATAATCATTGAATAATTATCCAGCTCATAAATGCAACTCTTCCACATCACAACGGTGGTGAAGCTGCTCATCACCAACAAAGCAAATGAACTCCAGACTGAGTGTGAACACAAGCGTGGGACACTTTCCACATGTTAACATCTGGGAATGATTTTCATCTGCAGCCATGAGGACAGTTAACCTGCTCTAAGGCCTCCTGTTTGGGATGGAGACCCTTCACTCTCAGAAACAGGGCTACAGTACGAGTCCTTTGTCCCCTGAGGTACAATCTATACTAATGTACCCCCTAGGGTTAATTATTGGACCTAAAGGTACATACATGTACCTTTTGAGGGTCCAAAAGGTACATATATGTACTCAAGTGGTAAAATGTACATATATGTACCTTTTGAGGGTCCAAAAGGTACATATATGTACTCAAGTGGTAAAATGTACATATATGTACCTTTTGAGGGTCAAAAAGGTACATATATGTACTCAAGTGGTAAAATGTACATATATGTACCTTTTTTTCTACATGCTGGGGTACAATAGACAGTCTGTGTTAGGCTACTTCAGTTTAAGGGTACTAAATTGAGGGCTGGGCCCAGCCCTACAAAAAGCACACGAAACCCGACTGGAGCGCTGGCTAAAATGCTGCCTCAGGCGTTATTAAAAAAAACAACTGCATTTTATGATCCCATGTGGTTCCTTTGATCCAATTAACCAATGAGGGAACCAAAATTACAGTAAACTGCTTAATTTTAACGAATGTATGGCCAACAAATGACGACAGAATTACAGATAATACATGGCAGCCAAATCAAAAGAGTTAAATCTTTATTCTCAAAGTGACCTCCAACACGCCGATCATCAGGACTCAAGTCTAAACACTGGCACCACGAGGGCCAGTTTTAGGTCTTCCTGGTCTTTTCGTCCCGGTCGCTGTCGGTGCTTCATGCAGAGGAAAGAAGGAAATGATTTTTGGTCTTCTGATGTTGTCCCCATTTTAAAATCCGATTAAATAACTCGCAGTTAAATGTTATCACAGATATAATCGCTGGCTGGATCATCAAAATTCTACCACAGGAGTAAAAAAAACATTAGATTTTCTTTCTCGTTTCTACTGCTGGACGTGTAAAAGCTCATATATATGTTCCACAATCTGCTTTTATTGAACACGACTCTTGACATGAACCTGAAACTACTTTATTCACAGAGTCACTATAGATGCTGGGTGTCTAACCTCCAGCGGACCCGCAGAGTGAATTATGGCTTTAACAGACGCGTGTAACCCTGTATTTCTAAGCAACATCAGCAACTCTGCTCATAAAATAACCGTACCATGCAATGACATTACAGCACTGCAGAAAGGATCAATATCGCCACGATGAGCTGTCAGAGCTGACTGCAAACTCCAGCTTTTAATAAAGCAAAGGAAGCACAGCAAGATGCAGGGACTCTGGCATGTGCACACACACTGTGTGTGTTTGCATCATTTAAATGATTTGGTTAGCACCAGTACACTCTCAGAAAATAAAGTACAGAATTGTACCTTTAGGGGTACGATGGCTTGTCCCTGGGGCAGTAACCTCGGAAGGTATAGTTTTGTACCCTTGTGGTTTGTACCTTACAGAGACCAATCTTATTTTATGATTGTAAAAGTCTGTTGCTCACAGGCTTTTATTCTGTAAAACTCTGTTGCTCACATGCTTTTATTTTGTAAAAGTCTGCTGCTCACAGGCTTTTATTCTGTAAAAGTCTGCTGCTGTCTGCTGTGGAACAGGAAAAGAAAGTAATCGGCGGATCCACCAAACATGGAGAAGGGTACGGAACTTTTACTCGGCCATTTTCATGTTAAAGTTCTTCCAGACGGCGGAGTCGACAGAACCAAAGTCATCTGTAAACTCTGCCAAGTTGAATTGTCTTCTCAGCGTAGTAGTTCCAGTCTAAAATATCACTTAAAGGCAAAACACACAACTGATAGCAGCAAGTCATTCAAGGAAACAGACAGTGGAGCGAGGCTTCTACATAAAAACTACAGAAAGATGCTGATGTTAAAAGTGTGTTTGCACAACAAATGTTATGGCACTTTCATTCATATGGCAGCACATTTAAAATAAAGCTAAATGCTAAAAGCTATACGCTACTTTTGGATTCATTTTTGGATTCTGCGTACAAATGAGATTAATCGTGATTAATCAGGGAAATCATGTGATTAATTAGATTAAACATTTTATTCGTTGCCCAGCCCTCATTTTTTTTATTATTTAAAAATGTAAAAAAATAAATAAAACATGCGTTAATGCGCGATAAAATATTTATCGGCGTTAAATAATTAACGCGTTAACGCGATAATAACGAGTTAAATCGCCCTAGTTTTTTTTGCTTTAGGATGCCTCAAACCGGTCAGTTTACATCAACTGTAACAGCCGTGATCTCGTGCTTCAGTTCGGGTTCAAAGGAAACGAGTGTTTAAAACAGAGGCAGGATGAGCCACCCGATGAGATCTAGAATTACTAAACCTTTTCTGAGTTGGTTAACAGAAAGCTTCACTCAGCCCAGCCACTCCAAACACTGTCGCCATGATGCAAACCTGGAGCTGCTGCAGGATGCTTTCAGCGGGCTGGACCTGGTGTCTGCTGCAGCTCTGCTGGTAGGCCACCATCACCTCTGTCAGAGTGATACAGCTCTCACCTGAAACAGACGAGGGCACTCATTCATATCTGCACTCATTCATATCTGCACTCATTCATATCTGCACTCATTCATATCTGCACTCATTCATATCTGCACTCATTCATATCTGCACTCATTCATATCTGCAGTGAGCCATCAGCAGCCATTACACAACTTTGAAAAGCCTTGAGAAAGATGTTTAACAGGATAACTGCCGACAGAGTTTTAAGTCACAGAGTTTTAAGTCTCAGTTTTAAGTCTCAGAGTTTTAAGTCACAGAGTTTTAAGTTTCAGTTTTAAGTCTCAGAGATTTAAGTTTCAGAGTTTTAAGTCTCAGAGATTTAAGTTTCAGAGTTTTAAGTCTCAGAGTTTTAAGTCTCAGAGATTTAAGTTTCAGAGTTTTAAGTTTCAGTTTTAAGTCTCAGAGATTTAAGTTTCAGAGTTTTAAGTCTCAGAGTTTTAAGTCTCAGAGTTTTAAGTCTCAGTTTTAAGTCTCAGAGATTTAAGTCTCAGTTTTAAGTCTCAGAGTTTTAAGTCTCAGTTTTAAGTCTCAGAGTTTTAAGTCTCAGAGTTTTAAGTCTCAGTTTTAAGTCTCAGAGTTTTAAGTCTCAGAGTTTTAAGTTTCAGAGTTTTAAGTCTCAGAGTTTTAAGTCTCAGAGTTTTAAGTCACAGAGTTTTAAGTCTCAGAGTTTTAAGTCTCAGAGTTTTAAGTTTCAGAGTTTTAAGTCTCAGAGTTTTAAGTTTCAGAGTTTTAAGTCTCAGAGTTTTAAGTCTCAGTTTTAAGTCTCAGAGTTTTAAGTCTCAGAGTTTTAAGTCTCAGAGTTTTAAGTCTCAGAGTTTTAAGTCTCAGAGATTTAAGTTTCAGAGTTTTAAGTCTCAGAGTTTTAAGTCTCAGTTTTAAGTCTCAGAGTTTTAAGTCTCAGAGTTTTAAGTCTCAGAGTTTTAAGTTTCAGAGTTTTAAGTCTCAGAGTTTTAAGTCTCAGAGTTTTAAGTCTCAGAGTTTTAAGTCTCAGAGATTTAAGTCTCAGTTTTAAGTCTCAGAGTTTTAAGTCTCAGTTTTAAGTCTCAGAGTTTTAAGTCTCAGTTTTAAGTCTCAGAGTTTTAAGTCTCAGAGATTTAAGTCTCAGAGTTTTAAGTCTCAGTTTTAAGTCTCAGAGTTTTATGTCTCAGAGTTTTAAGTCTCAGTTTTAAGTCTCAGAGATTTAAGTTTCAGAGTTTTAAGTCTCAGAGTTTTAAGTTTCAGAGTTTTAAGTCTCAGAGTTTTAAGTCTCAGAGATTTAAGTCACAGAGTTTTAAGTCTCAGTTTTAAGTCTCAGAGTTTTAAGTCTCAGAGTTTTCAGTCTCAGAGTTTTAAGTCTCAGAGTTTTAAGTTTCAGAGTTTTAAGTCAGAGTTTTAAGTCTCAGAGTTTTAAGTTTCAGAGTTTTAAGTCAGAGTTTTAAGTCTCAGAGTTTTAAGTCTCAGTTTTAAGTCTCAGAGTTTTAAGTCTCAGAGTTTTAAGTCTCAGAGTTTTACGTCTCAGAGTTTTAAGTCTCAGAGTTTTAAGTTTCAGAGTTTTAAGTCTCAGAGTTTTAAGTCTCAGAGATTTAAGTTTCAGAGTTTTAAGTCTCAGTTTTAAGTCTCAGAGTTTTAAGTCTCAGAGTTTTAAGTCTCAGAGTTTTAAGTCTCAGAGTTTTAAGTTTCAGAGTTTTAAGTCTCAGAGTTTTAAGTCTCAGAGTTTTACGTCTCAGAGTTTTAAGTCTCAGAGTTTTACGTCTCAGAGTTTTAAGTCACAGAGTTTTAAGTCTCAGAGTTTTAAGTTTCAGAGTTTTAAGTCTCAGAGTTTTAAGTCACAGAGTTTTAAGTCTCAGAGTTTTAAGTCTCAGAGTTTTAAGTCACAGAGTTTTAAGTCTCAGAGTTTTAAGTCTCAGTTTTAAGTCACAGAGTTTTAAGTCTCAGAGTTTTAAGTTTCAGAGTTTTAAGTCTCAGAGTTTTAAGTCTCAGAGTTTTAAGTCTCAGAGATTTAAGTTTCAGAGTTTTAAGTCTCAGAGTTTTAAGTCTCAGAGTTTTAAGTCTCAGAGTTTTAAGTTTCAGAGTTTTAAGTCAGAGTTTTAAGTCCCAGAGTTTTAAGTCTCAGAGTTTTAAGTCAGAGTTTTAAGTCTCAGAGTTTTAAGTCAGAGTTTTAAGTCTCAGAGTTTTAAGTCAGAGTTTTAAGTCTCAGAGTTTTAAGTCTCAGAGTTTTAAGTCTCAGAGTTTTAAGTCAGAGTTTTAAGTCTCAGAGTTTTAAGTCTCAGAGTTTTAAGTCAGAGTTTTAAGTCTCAGAGTTTTATGTCTCAGAGTTTTAAGTGTCAGAGTTTTAAGTCAGAGTTTTAAGTCTCAGAGTTTTAAGTCTCAGAGTTTTAAGTCTCAGAGTTTTAAGTCTCAGAGTTTTAAGTCTCAGAGTTTTAAGTCACAGAGTTTTAAGTCTCAGAGTTTTAAGTCTCAGAGTTTTAAGTCAGAGTTTTAAGTCTCAGAGTTTTAAGTCTCAGAGTTTTAAGTCACAGAGTTTTAAGTCAGAGTTTTAAGTCTCAGAGTTTTAAGTCTCAGAGTTTTAAGTCAGAGTTTTAAGTCTCAGAGTTTTAAGTCTCAGAGTTTTAAGTCAGAGTTTTAAGTCTCAGAGTTTTAAGTCTCAGAGTTTTAAGTCTCAGAGTTTTATGTCTCAGAGTTTTAAGTCTCAGAGTTTTAAGTCAGAGTTTTAAGTCTCAGAGTTTTAAGTCTCAGAGTTTTAAGTCACAGAGTTTTAAGTCAGAGTTTTAAGTTTCAGAGTTTTAAGTCAGAGTTTTAAGTCTCAGAGTTTTAAGTCAGAGTTTTAAGTCTCAGAGTTTTAAGTCTCAGAGTTTTAAGTCAGAGTTTTAAGTCTCAGAGTTTTAAGTCTCAGAGTTTTAAGTCAGAGTTTTAAGTCTCAGAGTTTTAAGTCTCAGAGTTTTAAGTCACAGAGTTTTAAGTCTCAGAGTTTTAAGTCTCAGAGTTTTAAGTGTCAGAGTTTTAAGTCACAGAGTTTTAAGTCTCAGAGTTTTAAGTGTCAGAGTTTTAAGTGTCAGAGTTTTATGTCTCAGAGTTTTAAGTCTCAGAGTTTTAAGTCACAGAGTTTTAAGTCTCAGAGTTTTAAGTCTCAGAGTTTTAAGTCTCAGAGTTTTAAGTCTCAGAGTTTTAAGTCAGAGTATTAAGTCTCAGAGTTTTAAGTGTCAGAGTTTTAAGTCTCAGAGTTTTAAGTCAGAGTATTAAGTCTCAGAGTTTTAAGTGTCAGAGTTTTAAGTCTCAGAGTTTTAAGTCAGAGTATTAAGTCTCAGAGTTTTAAGTGTCAGAGTTTTAAGTCAGAGTTTTAAGTCTCAGAGTTTTAAGTCTCAGAGTTTTAAGTGTCAGAGTTTTAAGTGTCAGAGTTTTAAGTCAGAGTTTTAAGTCTCAGAGTTTTAAGTGTCAGAGTTTTAAGTCAGAGTTTTAAGTCTCAGAGTTTTAAGTTTCAGAGTTTTAAGTCAGAGTTTTAAGTCTCAGAGTTTTAAGTCACAGAGATTTAAGTCTCAGAGTTTTAAGTCTCAGAGTTTTAAGTCTCAGAGTTTTACGTCTCAGAGTTTTAAGTCTCAGAGTTTTAAGTCTCAGAGTTTTACGTCTCAGAGTTTTATGTCTCAGAGTTTTAAGTCTCAGAGTTTTAAGTCTCAGAGTTTTAAGTCAGAGTTTTAAGTCACAGAGTTTTAAGTCTCAGAGTTTTAAGTCTCAGAGTTTTAAGTCTCAGAGTTTTAAGTCACAGAGTTTTAAGTCACAGAGTTTTACGTCTCAGAGTTTTATGTCTCAGAGTTTTAAGTCAGAGTTTTAAGTCTCAGAGTTTTAAGTCTCAGAGTTTTAAGTCAGAGTTTTAAGTCTCAGAGTTTTAAGTCACAGAGTTTTAAGTCACTGATTTTTAAGTCTCAGAGTTTTAAGTCTCAGAGTTTTAAGTCAGAGTTTTACGTCTCAGAGTTTTAAGTCTCAGAGTTTTAAGTCACAGAGTTTTAAGTCTCAGAGTTTTAAGTCTCAGAGTTTTAAGTCAGAGTTTTAAGTCTCAGAGTTTTAAGTCACAGAGTTTTAAGTCACTGATTTTTAAGTCTCAGAGTTTTAAGTCTCAGAGTTTTAAGTCAGAGTTTTACGTCTCAGAGTTTTAAGTCTCAGAGTTTTAAGTCTCAGAGTTTTAAGTTTCAGAGTTTTAAGTCAGAGTTTTAAGTCTCAGAGTTTTAAGTCACAGAGATTTAAGTCTCAGAGTTTTAAGTCTCAGAGTTTTAAGTCTCAGAGTTTTACGTCTCAGAGTTTTAAGTCTCAGAGTTTTAAGTCTCAGAGTTTTACGTCTCAGAGTTTTATGTCTCAGAGTTTTAAGTCTCAGAGTTTTAAGTCTCAGAGTTTTAAGTCAGAGTTTTAAGTCACAGAGTTTTAAGTCTCAGAGTTTTAAGTCTCAGAGTTTTAAGTCTCAGAGTTTTAAGTCAGAGTTTTAAGTCTCAGAGTTTTAAGTCTCAGAGTTTTAAGTCACAGAGTTTTACGTCTCAGAGTTTTATGTCTCAGAGTTTTAAGTCAGAGTTTTAAGTCTCAGAGTTTTAAGTCTCAGAGTTTTAAGTCTCAGAGTTTTAAGTCAGAGTTTTAAGTCTCAGAGTTTTAAGTCACAGAGTTTTAAGTCACTGATTTTTAAGTCTCAGAGTTTTAAGTCTCAGAGTTTTAAGTCAGAGTTTTACGTCTCAGAGTTTTAAGTCTCAGAGTTTTAAGTCTCAGAGTTTTAAGTCAGAGTTTTAAGTCTCAGAGTTTTAAGTCACAGAGTTTTAAGTCACTGATTTTTAAGTCTCAGAGTTTTAAGTCTCAGAGTTTTAAGTCAGAGTTTTACGTCTCAGAGTTTTAAGTCTCAGAGTTTTAAGTCTCAGAGTTTTAAGTCACAGAGTTTTAAGTCTCAGAGTTTTAAGTCACTGATTTTTAAGTCTCAGAGTTTTAAGTCACAGAGTTTTAAGTCTCAGAGTTTTAAGTCTCAGAGTTTTAAGTCACAGAGTTTTAAGTCTCAGAGTTTTAAGTCTCAGAGTTTTAAGTTTCAGAGTTTTAAGTCTCAGAGTTTTAAGTCTCAAACTGAAGATTTGGTGGAAGTTCTTAGGGATGAAGTTAATAAGCAGCTTTTAGCCACAGCTGCATTTTTAACTGCAGATGAAACATCATAGAGACATTCTTGCTGTTTCCATAAAGCAGTTAGCTGCTCCTCCTTTTGTTTGGTCCAACTGGACCCTACGTTTCTTTGCCTCGTCGCCATGGTTACTGCCAGCCACAGCCCTCCGTGCTTCCTGTTTGGAAGTGACTAAACTAAAGACCAAAGACTTTAATAATGAAACTGAACATGTTTTATTTTGTCGTAATCCCAAGATTAAAAGTTTTATGACCACCTCACACCAACTCTCATGAGATTCTTTCTGATTTCATTCAGACGTGTTGAAGATGTAGTTATTTTAACCATTCATGCCCGTACGGTTTCTTATAAAACGAGCAGATATCCAGTGAAATAACATGGTGAAGTCATCATGATGTCACCGTCAGACATGAGAGCGCAGCTCACCTGCTCGGTCAGTGTCTCTGTGCTCCGCAAAGCCGGACACGATCTGCTCATCAGGAGGGAACGACACATGTTTCCCTCCTTTAACTCTCTTCTTCTGGTGTTTGTTGGGTCTCTCTGCATCGTCCTCACTCTGCTCATCGCTGTCGCTGCAGCCCGTCATCTCTCCGCCGGCAGGAATCTGAGGTCAAAGGGTCAGTTCAGCTCGGGAAGGAAAACTCTCCTCCATGGAGATCCTAAAATCCTCCTGATTGAAAAAAAACAAACGGCAGCTCTCTCTCCACTCTGTGGCTCTTGGAAAGACAAGACACGAAATAATTAATATCTTATTCATGAGTTTAGCGCAGCGTTTCCAGGTTGATACCGAATATGTTCGTATCGAATGACACATTCAGAGCAGGTAAGCCTGTTCAGGAGTGGGCAGGTGTGATGAAGGAAAGTTTTTCCTGCCACTTTATGAGGAAGTCATCACATATGTTGATTTTTTTTTTTGGAGACAGAACTGTCACGTCCTATAAACTGGCCTTTAGTTCCAATGCAGTGGTGACCTAGCCTACAAATCTAGACGCCCCTAGCGACCGCAAATTGAATTTGCTCCCGGGCTGGTCTAGTCAGTTGTGGTCGTTTTGCGAGGCTGAAAATCGAAACTGAATCAGGCCAATCAAATCGTGAGGAGCGGGGTCGGAGGCCGGGCTACCTGGTGACGACAGAGGTGCGACGTTTCAGTGTGTAGTTCCAGAGAGAGGTAAACAGTGGCTGCGCCCAGCCAACAGTCTTTCCATTTGGCTTTGGCAGCGACTCTAGAAGATTTAAATATACAGTTTTCTTTGCGAGACGAACAGATAACTCCACTTAAGTTTTTCTTTAAAAAAAAAAAGGACGTTTTCGGAGTTTTGCCCACCGGGTACGGTAAAAGTTTAATTTACCAGCTTGCTCCGTTGGTGGGACTCCAACCTGCGTTAATCTCTCGGCACTTGTTTGTTTTTCTTTCTGTCTTTCGAAGATATGAGCTGAATTTACAAGGACGCCAGAAATCCTCATATTCTTTTTGCAAAAACGGCAACTGTCGTTTAGTTCCGTTCTTCCACATTATTCGCGTACGGTTTCTACATTAACAGATTGGAGTGCCGGTATTGAAAACACAGGCAAAGTCGAACAGAAAAATAATATTCTTTCCTCTCCGACATTAGACTGCACTCCACCATGTACTTTCCGTCGCCCTGACTGCGTAATCCTTCGTCATCGCTCTGATTGGTTGTTGCGCCATCCTATTGCGTGGCGTTGAGTGCAGAGGCAACTTAACAGACAACCGTTTATCCCGCCCACACTGCTATCCAGCGTCACTAGACCCCTGTACAGCTTTTTACTGTACGGGTCTGGCTTGCTAGGCTAGTGGTGACCTGTTGTCATCCTCATATTTAACATCTTCGCAGCCCAACATGATGAAGGTAGCACAGGTTACGAATGTTTACTCTCTAAAATTATACTATTATTATATTATTATTATTATACAATTCTATTCAGTTCAATTCAATGTAACAAGGGTTAATTTTGCTTGTGTATAATTCCACAAAATTACCACCAGTGATCTCACATTTTCCATGATGATCAGTGGAAGAAATGCTTTAAACTTCCTCCTCCTTTTACTCCATTTTGTTCCTGCTCTGCATCCCAGACGTCTCCTCTCTAACTCATCATAATTCGGAGTCTTATTCCAGGCATTACTTGGGCTTTTGGGGAGCTCAGTTAGCTGCTCTGACAGGTTAACACCTTTCTAGTTGCCACGGTTACGCGCCATCACAGATTCCAGCAGCACAGCATCGAAACCAACACAGAAATGTATCAGAAATCCGTGTTTTCACAGAAAAAAGCTCAGTGGGAAATTATTTCTGCAAGTTTGTTGCATTTGTGGCAATTATATGCACGTTAGGTTAATTGGTGACTCTAAATTGTCCCCAGGAGTGAGCGTGAGCGTGCATGGTTGTGTGTTTTGTTTGTCTCTGTGTGGCTCTGTGTTACCACGTTATAACAAGATAAACAGTAGAAATAGAATAGAAATAGAAAAATACTTTATTCATCCCCCAATGGGGGAAACTCAAATTAGTCAAGTAGCTCAACATTTTTTTTAAATATTTACAAAGATTGTATTAACAATAAAACAACAATAATAATACAAATTCTAGTAAAAAATATTACAACTAACTAATAATAATAATAAATGACTAAATGACGAAATAAACAAACAAACAAATAAATAAATAAACAATAAATAAATAACCCTAACCCTAGAAAAGTAACTACTTTTCTATTGATTAGAACTGTGTATGCTGGGATATGATTAAAGTATTTTTTATATATTATTGCGGTATAACAAAGTTATTTATTTATCATAAAAATCCGCTCTGCCAGAAACTCTGAACTCTGGCGAAGAAGAAAAACTACATGACTGCATTTCTGAGCCTCGGAAATGGGACAATCTCCAAGATTTCGACTCGCAACATCAAAAAAAAAAAGACATGACTGCCTTCAGTTTGCTTTGTTGCTTTGCATTTAACAACTTCCCACTGTCAGTGAGCATATAGATGAGTTATGCTAAGATAAAGACGAGCGTCAAATTGCGCTAAAAGTACTTTCGGGGCGATTTATCTAGTTTTCTTTGGCCGGAATTCAGAGTTTCTGATTCCGTAAGCTGTCTTTGAATGCAGCCCCTGCGCAGTGACGTTTTGGGCGCCGTAATCGACCAATAGAATTAGCAAAGTGGTCGTGACGCATCTTCCTGGCCGGTAGTTTTGCGGGAAGTTTGTTCCACAGGCACTTCAGCCAAACAATCTACCACAAACAGCAAAGAAACGGTGAGAATCCTTCTTTTACACTTATACACATAACTCCAGAAGTGAGTATTTACGGAGAAGGTCGCAGGTGTCCGCAACAGTTTGCAACTGAACGGAAAAAGATGAGTTTTATGCTAGCTGCTAGCTAAAAGCTAACCAGCCTTTCCGAACAGAGCCGAACTTTTACCTTTGTCACTGCGTTTAATCGGGTCGGATTTTAGTTCACATCAGGCTCAAAGAACACATGCTTTGAGCTTCTCGTTTGGTAAAGATGAGATTGTGTTGACTCAGAGCTGCAGGCGTGTTTTCGGGTTGAATTTGCGCCACAGGTTCCATCACAGTGTTCAGCTCAGATGGAATTCACATCAAACCCGGAAATGGATGGAAAAGGGATCTGGTTCCGCTTCAGAACCTCAGTGGCGATTCTGGAGATTTATACATGGGGTGGTAGGGATATATTGTAGGGTGGCAATTTTTTTAGGAAGCCCATCTTACTTTGTACTTTATATGAACCCATAAACAACAGTTTTTTTCAACACCCAAGTTTGATAAATTCAATATTTGGTCTGCATACATAAGCATTCCACTTTTTAGTACATTAAAACAGTGTTTCACTTGGGATAATTGTAGCAGCAGAAATGTTGTTCATCCCAAGCAGGCCAACATCGAAAATGTTGAGCATTGTTAATTCAATGGAATCAATCTGAGGCACTTTGAAAGCAAAATGAAGCCATAGGAATGATTTAGAAATTTGAGGACTTCCCAGCACTTTACAAAATTCCAGCATAATCCTAGAAGTAAAGCCCTGCCTCAAAGGCCTGCCTGCCAAAGTATTTTGTGAGTGTGTGTGTACAGAATAGGTTAGACAGGTTTGTGAGAACAATTTCTTTATTTTTCCCCCATTAACAATAACAATAACAAGGACCAACGTGTTTTCAAATTTAACATTCTGCAGTTTGACACCGATTTCGGATTGTTTTGCATTTGATTTGATCTTAAAACGATATTAATAATTATCCAATAAATCATCAGTTGGTATTTTTTGACTGGGGTGGCGGACCCCTTTTCCTGAGTGAAATGGGCTGGAAGGATGTGAGCAGCAGCCCTGATCAGAGCTGTCTGAAGGAAAGGGGAAAGGAGCTCATTCTGTCCCACAATTCCTTGCAGCTGCAGCTTTTATAGCGACGCTCCATTATTAATTTTCCAGTTATGACCTTTAATGTGAAAGTAATATTCTTCGTTATCTCTGATAAATGACGCAGCCTCGGAATCTGATCAGCTGTTTCTGTAGAATATGGCTGAATATCACCGCTTTGTGGCTAAAAAACGTGGCTGCGAGCAGCTGTCGGTGTTTCCCTGAAGGAAATATGCTCAGAACCGCCGTTTGGAGCTGGGCCGAAAAACGTTAGCGTGATATTTAAACTCTAAGGTTTGAAGGTGGAAGCAAAGGTTGATGTTCGGTAGGGATGGGAATTGATGAGATTTTTACGATTCCAATTCCATTTTCGATTCTGCTTAACGATTCGGTTCTTTATCGGTTCCCTTATCGATTCTCATTTGGAGAAAAAGGACAACAAACCGGTGGATTAGCATCAACTTTGTTTAGTTTAGAAGTAACACGAGTCATGACCTCACAAACCCAACAACGCTGAGGTCCACATTGGTCTATCCTGGCCTGGGTAATTGAACTCTTCCTGCTCTGGTGAAAGGAGAAGCTGGAGGTAGAGGTGAACTGGGGGTAGTACCACCAGCCTCTGGCTCTGAGCCAGTCAGGCTCTGTCTCTCATGATTTCATCTAAATGTAATGCCTGAGAAGGCATTCATTTAACCTTAACCGTTACTAACAGCAGCTTTTACAATCAGGCAAATGGTGCTAACATGATAGGCAGTGTTTGTTAGTTAGTTACCTGCAGTGTTAGCCGAGGACATGCTAACGTTGCTAACGTTGCTGGGTTCAGATTCACCGACGTTAATCATTCATTCATAGTTATTGCATGTTGGTAGTATTTCCTCCCTTTGGTGAAATATTCACTTTGCAAGTTGCCCTGTTGTCGTCTTTTTTAGGGATGTGTAACCAAACTTTCGAGCGTTTGTACCACTTGGGCGCCATGTTTACTGTTGGCTGCTGGCTGCGCTGGACTCGCCACGCAACGTTGCGTGGTGACGTCATTCGCGCCCACTGGAATCGATAAGGGAATCGTTTGCAAAATCGCCGAACGATTCCAAGGAATTGAAACACTGGGAACCGGTTCTCAACAAGAACCGGTTCTCGATTCCCATCCCCAGTGTTCGGTCAGGAGATCTGCTTGCTGTAAGGTCCACAGCTCATGACTCCTCTGGGCTCTGCCATCAGGATAAAAGGGATCAGAACCACTTCATGCTCATTGTTACTTCAGCTGAGTCCAAACCATGGCGGCACAACAGAACCACACGTGTCACCTGTGTGAATCGTCCACACATCAAAGCCTCCGTGATGACGCAGGAAGGCTTTCATCATCATTACGTTTGCCCTGCATGTCGCCGGGTTGAGGGTTTAAAGTTGTTCAGAGTGTATTTTTCTGACCAATCGGAGCATTTTTAACATTACTAACTGCTCTTCAGATGCCTCCCAAAGCCAAGGCGGCCGGGAAAGGCCGAGCTCCTGCTAAGAAGAAGCTGGCGGAGGAGTTTCCACCCGGAGAGGTCCTCACAGACACCGGGAAGAAGTCCTGGAAGCTGGGGGCTCCCATCGGCCAGGGGGGCTTCGGCCTCATATATCTGGGTAAGACGGGTAGAGACTTTAGATGTTCTGGTGGGACCCACCAGCTCTGTGATGTTTCCCAACGCTGATACTCTTCCTGTTTCCCATCAGCTGATCAGAACTCTGAGGAACCCATTGGTGCTGATGCTCCCTATGTCATCAAAGTGGTAAGATCACTAAGTTTCTCTTTTAAATAACAAACTGTGCTGCCACGTTGTTCCCTGAGTGTGACTCTTCTTTCACAACGGATACGAGTTTCACACTTTTCTTCAGAATTAGAACGTTAAAAAGATCCAAGTTGTGTTGATCTGAGCAAACAAAGGGGGAGTTATATAGAGAGATATATGCTCCCAGGAACAGGAAGAAGGAGTTTTACACCTCAGACGCCCTGATATGTGCTCCCGGGAACAGGAAGAAGGAGTTTTACACCTCAGACGCCCTGATATATGCTCCCAGGAACAGGAAGAAGGAGTTTTACCCCTCAGACGCCCTGATATATGCTCCCAGGAACAGGAAGAAGGAGTTTTACACCTCAGACGCCCTGATATATGCTCCCAGGAACAGGAAGAAGGAGTTTTACACCTCAGACGCCCTGATATATGCTCCCAGGAACAGGAAGAAGGAGTTTTACACCTCAGACGCCCTGATATATGCTCCCAGGAACAGGAAGAAGGAGTTTTACACCTCAGACGCCCTGATATATGCTCCCAGGAACAGGAAGAAGGAGTTTTACACCTCAGACGCCCTGATATATGTTCCCAGGAACAGGAAGAAGGAGTTTTACACCTCAGACGCCCTGATATATGTTCCCAGGAACAGGAAGAAGGAGTTTTACACCTCAGACGCCCTGATATATGCTCCCAGGAACAGGAAGAAGGAGTTTTACACCTCAGACGCCCTGATATATGCTCCCAGGAACAGGAAGAAGGAGTTTTACACCTCAGACGCCCTGATATATGCTCCCAGGAACAGGAAGAATGAGTTTTACACCTCAGACGCCCTGATATATGTTCCCAGGAACAGGAAGAAGGAGTTTTACACCTCAGACGCCCTGATATATGCTCCCAGGAACAGGAAGAAGGAGTTTTACACCTCAGACGCCCTGATATATGCTCCCAGGAACAGGAAGAAGGAGTTTTACACCTCAGACGCTCTGATATATGCTCCTAGGAACAGTAAGAAGGAGTTTTACACTTCAGACGCCCTGATATATGCTCCTAGGAACAGGAAGAAGGAGTTTTACACTTCAGACGCCCTGATATATGCTCCCAGGAACAGGAAGAAGGAGTTTTACACTTCAGACACCCTGATATATGCTCCCAGGAACAGGAAGAAGGAGTTTTACACCTCAGACGCCCTGATATATGCTCCCAGGAACAGGAAGAAGGAGTTTTACACTTCAGACGCCCTGATATATGCTCCCAGGAACAGGAAGAAGGAGTTTTACACCTCAGACGCCCTGATATATGCTCCCAGGAACAGGAAGAAGGAGTTTTACACTTCAGACGCCCTGATATATGCTCCCAGGAACAGGAAGAAGGAGTTTTACACCTCAGATGCCCTGATATATGCTCCCAGGAACAGGAAGAAGGAGTTTTACACCTCAGACGCCCTGATATATGCTCCCAGGAACAGGAAGAAGGAGTTTTACACCTCAGACGCCCTGATATATGCTCCCAGGAACAGGAAGAAGGAGTTTTACACTTCAGACGCCCTGATATATGCTCCCAGGAACAGGAAGAAGGAGTTTTACACCTCAGACGCCCTGATATATGCTCCCAGGAACAGGAAGAAGGAGTTTTACACCTCAGACGCCCTGATATATGCTCCCAGGAACAGGAAGAAGGAGTTTATACACTTCAGACGCCCTGATAAATGCTCCCAGGAACAGGAAGAAGGAGTTTTACACCTCAGACGCCCTGATATATGCTCCCAGGAACAGGAAGAAGGAGTTTATACACTTCAGACGCCCTGATATATGCTCCCAGGAACAGGAAGAAGGAATTTTACACCTCAGACGCCCTGATATATGCTCCCAGGAACAGGAAGAAGGAGTTTTACACCTCAGACGCCCTGATATATGCTCCCAGGAACAGGAAGAAGGAGTTTTACACAATATGTCACCTATAAAGACAGATTATGAGCTCCGCAGCGTCTCCGTCCAACATCGATGACATCACAGCCAGGTTACCCACAATCCCTCCTGAGAAGGAAGCATGTTTACATTTAAAAAGCCTAATTTTTTGTTGTGGTTTCTCCTGTTAGCGGTGAACCTGCGGAACAACGTGCTCACAGGGTTGTTTTCATGTGTTTCTGGACCTGACAGTCCAGTTCAGTCCGGTCCAAACCAGCTGTGTTTGTTGTTCTGTCTGCAGGAGCCCAGTGAAAACGGACCGCTGTTCTCCGAGCTGTATTTCTACATGAGAGCTGCCAAACCTGATCTCAGTAAGTCACGTTATCACTCCCCACCCTGTGATCGCAACACAGCAGCAAACAAATAAAAGAAAGCCAACTTTCTTAATTAAAAAGAGTGTTTGTAGCAGAGGCTCTGAGAGAGGGGGGGTTTCTGGGGGCACCTCTGTTGGCCCCGGGGCCGCAGCTTTGCATTTAATATAATAACAATCCAAATGTCAATCTCCCCTGACAATTAACTGTTATTACTAAGGAACCAAAGGCTCATGTTTTATTCATGCTCAAGTCTCATGTTGTTGGTAAATATTTGTCCCAGAAGAAGATTAGCTCGCGGCCACGCTGGCCAACCCCCCCCAACACACACACACACAGACTGCTAACCAACAGCAGTCACTTCACAGGAACTTTGTGCAACCAAACCGTTTCTGGTTTCCATGAGATGGATTTCATACGGTCAGAAAATGCCCATTCCTGATGAGTTTCTTCATGTGTTGCAGTTCAAAGCTGGATGAAGTCCCACAAAGTGAAACATCTGGGCGTTCCCAGGTATTGGGGCTCCGGGCTGCACGAGAGAGGCGGGAAAAAGTAAGATGGTCGTACCTTTGGAGCGCTGGTGAACGACCTTCTCAACATGTTGGGTGATCCAGCTGTGAGATGTCATTTAGAAACATGAGGCTGTTTTCAGAGCTTTTAGAATCCATAGAGCGTTTTCTCTTAGGCTGTGTTCGAAACCGCATACTTCTCCTACTACTCATACTAACTTTCTGAGTTAGTATGCGAGTTTGAGTAAGGAGAAGTTCCAGGATGCATACTAGATTCTCCTAAATGTTGGGTATGCATCATGAGGTTACTACTCATACTCAAACTACCCAAGATGCAACGTAACGTGACGTCGCCGATCGTCATTTCCTGTCAAAACGGCAGTTTCAAGCTAGCTACAACGAGGGTAGGTTCACTTCCTGTTTTCAAAACAAAAGCACCAATTGTATGGTAATGGCTTTCCCTATGATAAAAGGCAACGGGTATTTTATTTTGTGAAAATAACAGGAAGTGCTTTAGCTAACTGCGGCTAGCTTTAGTAGCGCCAAATTTGTGGGAACAAAACTGTAAACAGCCGGTATTTTGTCAGGTTTTCAACACGTTGGGGATCTAAACGACTACTTTCTCACCTGAAAATGTTTCAAATGTTGCTAAAGTTTACAAAGTTTAGAGCTTAAGGGAAATCAGCTTCAGGCCGGCTGATTTCGGCTCGGGCAGGAGCGAAATGCATTGTGGGTAAACGCTCTGCATACTGTCTGATCGATCAGTATGTAGTATGTAGTTTGTAGTATGCAGTATGGAAGTATGTAGTATGCGGTCAGACGTCCTTTCAGAGTTTGGGAAATATGGAAACTCGCTTCAGTCTGTGATGACGGATACGTCAAATCTTTACAAGCGGTTTTCCTTGCGGTCCAGCAGAGGGCGCTCCACTTCCGCCTTCTCCGGTCCCGTAAGAAAAGCTTATGTTCCGGTTGCCGGGTACTCTGGAGGAGCAATCTGAAGCTGATTTCTCTTAAGCTCTAAATTCTGTAAACTTTAGCAACATTTGAAACATTTTCAGGAGAGAAAGAAGTCGTTTAGATCCCCAACGTGTTGAAAACCTGACAAAATACCGGCTATTTACCAGTTTTGTTCCCACGAATTCGGCGCTACTAAAGCTAGCCGTAGTGAGCAATGCACTTCCTGTTATTTTCACAAAATAAAATACCCGTTGCCTTTTATCATAGGGAAAGCCATTACCATACAATTGGTGCTTTTGTTTTGAAAACAGGAAGTGAACCTACCCTCGTTGTAGCTAGCTTGAAACTGCCGTTTTGACAGGAAATGACGATCGGCGACGTCACATTACGTTGCATCTTGGGTAGTTTGAGTATGAGTAGTGACCTCATGATGCATACCCAACATTTCAGAGAATCTAGTATGCATCCGGGAACTTCTGCTTACTCAAACTCGCATACTAACTCAAACAGTTAGTATGAGTAGTAGGAGAAGTATGCGGTTTCGAACACAGTCTTAGTCTTTAGATGTGAGAGTAGTCGGTCTGGTGCCTGCTGTTGGACCACATTCAGAGATCATGTGGTCAACCTCTTAGCAGAATAAGAGCTGCTGTGTTAAACCGGTCGAGTAGAACCGGACCGGTTCGCTGTCCGATGAGTGCTGATGGCGTCCTCTTCCTGCCTTCCAGGTATCGGTTCATGGTCATCGACAGACTCGGCATCGACCTGCAGAAGAAGTTTGAAGAATGTGGAAGAAGATTCTCCAGGAAACTGGTCCTTCAGCTCGGTCTCAGACTGGTTGGTTGAAATTAAATGCTTTGATGTTTCTTTGATGTTCGACGTGTCACCGGACGGCTGAAGCCAGAAATAACTATCCTCCATCTTCCTGTTTCTTGTGATGCAGCAGAAGTCGGGTCACTTTTATTCTTTCAGAACGTTTAAAAACGGCCGAAGTTCCTCAGAATAAAAATGTAAAAAACATAAAAACCTGAATGAATCATAAATCAGCAGCTGGGATGGGAAACAGAGGTGCTTCTTAGTCATGATCTGAGTCACATCTGATACAGAGAGCTGAGGCCTGGTTCTGGTTCTGCCTGGTTCTGGTTCTGGGCACATGAATCCCCGTGAAATGGGGCGGACTGGGGCAAGAAAGTGGCCGGGGAATTTACTACCTGCCTGGACAGAGATGGGACCAAGTCACACATGTGCAAGTCTCAAGTAAGTCCCAAGTCTTAGCTTTCAAGCAGGGTGGCCGCGGGTCCTTAAAAAGTCTTAAAAAGTCGTAAATCAATTTTCCTGAAAATAAGACCTTAAAAAGTATTAAATTGTCTTAAATTCAGATTGCATGGGTCTTAAATAATTGTGTATTTTTCTTTTTGCTCTAAAGGAACAGTATTTTAAAAATATATATATTTACTTGATTTTATAAGCATTTGTTCATGGGACTTAAATGTTCTGAAAATATTGTAATAAATTTAATTCAGGACAGTGATGACATTTTTGTGATCTTTTCGCATGACATTTAGTCGATGTTCTTAAACTCAACCGTCGTTTCTCATTTTACCGTTTTACTGTCAGTGTGTTTACTTGGTATTTCCATCGTACGTTTGGTCTTAAATTTCATTTAGAAGTGGTATTAAAAGGTCTTAAAAAGTCTTAAATTTAACTTGTTTATACCTGTATACACTCTGTCAAGTCTCAAGTAAGTCCCAAGTAATTTTTTCTTGGGCAAGTCAAAGTCAAAGTCAAGTCACCTTATTATTGCAGTTTTACCTGCAGAATCTGATCTTAATAAAGTGAAAACACAAAGATATAAGTATGTCAGTAAACATCATTGGCCAATGTGTCCAACCTGTCCACCCCGTATCATATCAAGCTAACGTTAGCTAACTACCGACTAGGCTAACAGGATAATATTAGCTAATTTGACGAGCACTTACTGGTCAGAATGGATCTTCAAATGACGAACAAAATTGGAAGTTGTCGTCTGGCTGTCCGAGACGTTGATGCCAAATGTCTAGTTTGGAAACTTAAAAGGAACTGTTAACAATGGTTATCACATTAAAGGCCAGCCCAAACACATTAAAACCTTTATTTTTTATTTTTTTTGGTACTCCCGATGGCCAGTCCGCCCTTGCCCGTGTAGACATTTAAAAGTGAGTTTTAAAATCAACCCTCTGAACAGGGAGCCAGTGGATTCCAGGCCCTGGTCCAGTTCCATAAAACCATCCCAACAGGTACCAGTAAATGATAAAGATGAGGTCTGAATACGGTGAATCTATTTTAACTGCCGGAGGACATCCAGAACCGGTTTTATCTGGTGTTCTGCTGAAGAACGGCGTCTGCCTTCCGGTCTTTTAATGCAGCTCACAGAACTCAAACAACCAGCTGACCATCGTCTGTGTAGCAACGGCAGGAATCACCTTTAAAACGTTGTTATTATGCAACCCGAATGAAGAAAACGGCACCGGGCCCAGAGCAGAACCCTGAGGAACACCTGAAGGCTGGGGTGCCTCCAGCAGAGCTGTGTCGGTTCATGATCCCAGATGTTTCCAGATGTTTCTGCTTCATGCCGTCCAAACTGTGTTTTTCAGCTGGACGTCCTGGAGTTCATCCACGAGCACGAGTACGTGCACGCCGACATCAAGGCGTCGAACCTCATGCTGAGCCACAGCGATCCCGACCAGGTCAGTAGCAGCTACAGACGCTTGTGTTTCCAACGCACCCGCGCCGCTTCATTAGATTCAATTAAGGCCTGCAGAGGGTGTGTGTGTTTGTTTCAAACTGCGGAGATTAGGAGGCGGCAAACAAGGTGGGGGCAGGGGCAAATATTTAATTTGGAGATTAATAATGTATCATTGGTGTTGTTATTAAAGAGCTATTTATAAATCAGCCCCTGAGGAACTGAACAATGAGCTGGGTTTTACGCCATTTTCCCTCCTTTGGAGCCAGAACAGGCTGAATTAGGAAGAGAATTTAAAGTGTTCTGAGCCCAGTTGGACCAGAACAAAGCATCAATGCCTGCGAACAGGATCGTATGAAACTGTTATCAGTAGAACAGTTTAACACGGATCCATCAGGTCAGTTGTATTCAGCTCAGTTTGGTTTCCATCCTTCAAACAGAGCTTTGATATCAGAGCAGAGAATTGAAGTAAAGATCCTTGGATCCAGGTTTATTTTGTCCACATTTGGGTCCATTTCCTGGCTCCATCTCTTCGGCCTGAACACGGGTACGAGCGGTGCTGATGCGATCTGCTTTGTTGCAGGTTTACCTGCTGGATTATGGGCTGGCGTACAGGTACGCGCCAGACGGTGTCCTGAAGGAGTACAAGGAAGACCCGAAGAGATGCCACGACGGCACCATTGAGTTCACAAGCATCGACGCCCACAAAGGAACAAGTAGGTGGCGGGCGCTGCTCGGCGCTCTGACGCCTGTTAAACAATGAGCGATGTCAGTGGGCGGAGTTTAAGCTGCCCAACGTGTCCCTTAAACGGACAGTTCGCCTCTTTTGACATGAAGCTGTATGACATCCCATATCAGCAGCATCATTTATGAACATCTTCTTACCCCCTGCTGCGTCCTGTGAGCAGAGTTCCAGCCTCGTTTTGGTGTTGTACTTACTTGAGACTTGAAAGCTAAGACTTGGGACTTACTTGACACTTGAAAGCTAAGACTTGGGACTTACTTGAGACTTGAAAGCTAAGACTTGGGACTTACTTGAGACTTGAAAGCTAAGACTTGGGACTTACTTGACACTTGAAAGCTAAGACTTGGGACTTACTTGAGACTTGAAAGCTAAGACTTGGGACTTACTTGAGACTTGAAAGCTAAGACTTGGGACTTACTTGAGACTTGAAAGCTAAGACTTAGGACTTACTTGAGACTTGAAAGCTAAGACTTGGGACTTACTTGAGACTTGAAAGTTAAGACTTGGGACTTGCTTGAGACTTGAAAGCTAAGACTTGGGACTTACTTGAGACTTGAAAGCTAAGACTTGGGACTTACTTGAGACTTGAAAGCTAAGACTTGGGACTTACTTGAGACTTGAAAGCTAAGACTTGGGACTTACTTGAGACTTGAAACCTAAGACTTGGGACTTACTTGGGACTTGAAAGCTGAGACTTGGGACTTACTTGAGACTTGAAAGCTAAGACTTGGGACTTGAGACTTGCATATGTGTGACTTGGTCCCATCTCTGGCTAATGCGAATGCTGCTGATGATTATGATGCTAATGCTGCTAATGCTAATGCTAATGCCGCTGATGCTAATGCTGATGATGCTAATGCTGCTGCTGATGCTAATGCTGCTAATGCTAATGCTGCTGCTGCTGCTAATACTTCTGATGCTATTGCTGCTAATGCTGCTGCTAATGCTGCTGCTGATGATTATGATGCTAATGCTGCTAATGCTAATGCTAATGCCGCTGATGCTAATGCTGCTAATGCTAATGCTGCTGCTAATGCTGCTGCTAATGCTGCTGCTGATGATGATGATGCTAATGCTGCTGCTACTGCTGCTGATGATGCTAATGCTAATGCTGCTGCTGTTGCTGATGATGCTGATGTGGTTGTTTGGCTCCAGAACCCTGCAGGCGGAGCGACCTGGAGATCCTGAGCTACTGCATGGTTCAGTGGCTGTGTGGTCGGCTGCCCTGGGAGGACCGGCTGGAGGACCCCCTGTACGTCAGAGACTGCAAGATCAGGTGAGGGAACGCACCTGCGGTCGCCTGGCCTCAGGCTGACGAATGTTCCAACTCATGGGTCAAATGTTCCTCACAGGAGTCAAGAAAACATCCCAGAGTTCATGTCCAAGTGTTTCTCCTCTCAAGAAAAGCCAGGTGAGAAGCACCACCCCCAGTTTCACTGCTAACCCATCGGATGGTTTGTTTCCTCGGTCATTCGGGACTTTAAGCTTCAACTAAAAATCAAGTTTTAGGTTTAAAATCTCAGGATCAGACTCATTTCTGAAGGCTTGTGTCGTTAAAACAATGATCAGAATAAACCTAAAAGCCAGCTGCAGATCACAGACAGAACAAAGGCGAAGCAGGACTGAAGCTCCTGACACGATTAGACGTTCAGTCCCTGGCAAAAAAAATACGGTTTGGAAAACTTCTGGTGCTGTGAGACTCAGCTAAAAAACATTAAAATAGGTCGATGAGGACAAAAAGCTCTGCGGGAGCCTCATGTTTTCAGTTTCCAACAGAAGTTCTGGGTGTTTTCTGGCCGTGTCACAGAGCTAAATATATAATTTATATATATAATATAATATATAAATTAGGACTGGGCGAGTTGACTTCTTATTTTTGCATTAACTCGTTAATTATTTAACGCCGATAAATATTTTATCGTGCATTAACGCAGGTTTTATTGTAGTTGAAGTCTGTTGCTCACAGGCTTTTATTTTGTAAAAGTCTGTTGCTCACAGGCTTTTATTCTGTAAAAGTCTGTTGCTCACAGGCTTTTATTTTGTAAAAGTCTGTTGCTCACAGGCTTTTATTCTGTAAAAGTCTGCTGCTGTCTGCTGTGGAACAGGAAAAGAAAGTAATCGGCGGATCCACCAAACATGGAGAAGGGTACGGAACTTTTACTCGGCCATTTTCATTTTAAAGTTCTTCCAGACGGCGGAGTCGACAGAACCAAAGTCATCTGTAAACTCTGCCAAGTTGAATTGTCTTCTCAGCGTAGTAGTTCCAGTCTAAAATATCACTTAAAGGCAAAACACACAACTGATAGCAGCAAGTCATTCAAGGAAACAGACAGTGGAGCGAGGCTTCTACATAAAAACTACAGAAAGATGCTGATGTTAAAAGTGTGTTTGCACAACAAATGTTATGGCACTTTCATTCATATGGCAGCACATTTAAAATAAAGCTAAATGCTAAAAGCTATACACTACTTTTGGATTCATTTTAGGATTCTGCGTACAAATGTGATTAATCGTGATTAATCAGGGAAATCATGTGATTAATCAGATTAAACATTTTAACCAGCCCTAATATAAATATATCTACCGAGTATCCTGAGTTTCTGATGACCTGGTGCATGGTTCCACAGGTGAGATGCAGAGGTTCATGGAGGAGGTGAAGTCTCTGGGCTACCAAGACAAGCCTCCGTACGAGAAGCTGCGCTCCATCCTGCGCGACGGACTGAAGGCCATCAAGGCCAAGGACGAAGGCAAGCTGGAGTTCACGCCCGTCAACGGAGCCGTGTCACTTCCTGTCAAGGTCAGCACACACACACATGCACACTTTAACTCAAGGGATGAACCAGTGTTGTGTCCAACTTAGCAAAGAAGCCATTTTAAACTGGATCTTTAGGCTCTTTGTTCCCAGCAGCCTGTCAAACATTCTCCTCCAGTGAAAGTGAAAAACAGGACTTTATATCACCAAACAGGAATAAAATTCTCTCAGATTTGAAGTCAGAAGAGCAACAAAACATTAATTGATTTGATTTTTTTTCATTAATTTACTCAAATAGTGGCCTAAAATGAACAGAAACAGACATTTAATTATAATTTCTTGTATAACAATTAATTTCCAACCACATTTGTATGATTGTGACAGCCATATTAAGTATTTTATGTGGTTTTTGAAGCATTTTGGTCATGAGACACCTCTTATTTCTTTATATTTTGCATCCAAGCAGCTTAAGTGATCTTCAGCAATAGTTTCAACACTTTCTGAAGGTTTTTCATCGTTTCTATTTGGACATTTTCTGCTTTTTTCCTCATTTTCAGTCCAGTTTTTCTTTGTTAAGCCACTTAACTCTGAGCTATGAACCATTCAGGCAGGGAAAAGGCTCCTAACTCAAGGGATGAACCAGTGTTGTGTCCAACTTAGCAAAGAAGCCGTTTTAAACTGGATCTTTAGGCACTTTGTTCCCAGCAGCCTGTCACAGAGACGCATCATTTGTTCCCATTTCTTTAGCTGCATCTATAAAAAACAGCAAAATGTACAGATTAGTGGAAAAAAAGCCAAAAATGAGCAACAAATAAATTATTTTTTACAAGGAAAAAAGGTTCAATTCGTACATTTGGAAGGAAAAAAGAACAAATTTATGTGAATTTCTTTGGTAGATTCAGAAAAAAGAACATTTTTACATTATTACAGGAAAAACGAGATTTTCACATTGAGACTGTTGTTGCTGAAAGTTGTTTTTCTCCAGTTCTTCCTCATTTGCTCACGACTCTGTGTTATGAACACATGAACGAGGCTTTATGCTGATTCTCTGCATTAACAAGCTTTTTGTCGGGTAAAAGAAAGTTAAAGGGAAAAGGATGAGGGCCCAGAATGGAGCCCTGAGGAACTTTTAAGTTATCGTGTTTGGATTGGCTCAAAGACGCTCAAAGATCCATTTGTTCCCATTTCTTTAGCTGCATCTGTGAAAAACAGCTTCATAGTTTCAACTTTTTTGTACATTTACGTTAAAACTGCTTTCAGTTACCAAAAGAGTCAAATTAATATAAGAAATTCAGTTTAAAAAAAATCATAATCCCAAAATAATGAAAGTTACCATGTTTAAAAGTAGGGAAAAAAACAGACAATAATAAGAATTATATGTTATTCAACATCAAGAAAAAGTAAATAAGATTCAATTTAAAGCTTAAAAAAGGAATATAAGATATAATCTAATGACTAATTATGGAACAATTAATATAAATTAAATGATTAAACTGTTTTATGCCACCAGAAATGAATAATCTAGAAGCTCTTTGTGGGTTTTAGACTGGAATTAAGATTTGTTCCCATTTCTTTAGCTGCATGTGTGAAAAACAGCAAAGATAACACAGTGTGACAGACAGAAAACAGGATTTCTGCAGCAACAAGGTGATTCCCAAAGAGCTGGTAGCTGAAAACTTGGCATATGTCAGCATGGTGTGCAGTGTGTCCTTAAAACATTTGAGGAAACTGGACAAGTGGAGGACAGAAGAAGAAGTGTCAGGCCTAAAGAACTATCTCCAGCAAATGAACAGGATCTGAAAGTGATGTCCTTAAGAAAGAGGAAAACATCCAGCAAAGCCCTGACACAGGAGCTGAGAGATGCATCTGGACCTTCAGCTGATCCATCTGCTGTTTTTGCAGCAACATAAAGAAGAGAAAATGAATAAATTCATATCTGCTGCAGTGAGTCAACTTAAACTGATGTTTACTTTCCATCAGCCTCACGGTCGCTTCCTGCTTTACGTCTTCGTGCTTCTCACATATGGAGGACGCCACCGGGGACGTGGCGTTTCCAGCCGAAAGGTTACCGGCCCCGACGCTGGTTATTGTATGCAATTATCCCGCCAATCTGTTCACCTCAGCGGGCGCCGCGTGGCCATCATGGGGTGGCAATTGTCAAAATGGAGGCAAAATGGGAAGAAGGGGGCGTCGGAGGGATGAAGGATAGTTCAGGAAGGAGAAGGTGGGGGGGCGGTGGCTGGGACCAGTCGGATATTTTCATCCAGCAGACTGTTCTGAGGACAAAAAGATGCAGATTCTGGAAAACTGAACTGAAGGGTGCATACTGCATACTCATCGATCAGACAGTATGCAGAGCGTTTACCCACAATGCATTTCGCTCCTGCCCGAGCTGAAATCAGCCGGCCTGAAGCTGATTTCTCTTAAGCTCTAAACTCTGTAAACTTTAGCAACATTTGAAACATTTTCAGGAGAGAAAGTAGTCGTTTAGATCCCCAACGTGTTGAAAACCTGACAAAATACCGGCTGTTTACAGTTTTGTTCCCATGAATTCGGCGCTACTAAAGCTAGCCGCAGTGAGCTAACGCACTTCCGGTTATTTTCACAAAAAAAAATACCCGTTACCTTTTATCATAGGGAAAGCCATTACCATACAATTGGTGCTTTTGTTTTGAAAACAGGAAGTGAACCTACCCTCGTTGTAGCTAGCTTGAAACTGCCGTTTTGACAGGAAATGACGATCGGCGACGTCACGTTACGTTGCATCTTGGGTAGTTTGAGTATGAGTAGTAACCTCATGATGCATACCCAACATTTCGGAGAATCTAGTGTGCATCCGGGAACTTCTCGCTTACTCAAACTCGCATACTAAAAAGTTAGTAGGAGTAGTAGGAGAAGTATGCAGTTTGGAACACAGCTTAAGAATTTGCTGCATTTTTCTGACTCTGGCCGTTTTGTCATTTTCTTCTCCTTCCAGAAGACGACCAAGAGAAAGAAAGCAGCTGGAAAGGCTGAGGAGAGTGACCCTGATGAAAGTCCAATCAAGAAAAAGAGAGTCCCAAAGAAAAAAGGTGCATTTCCTCCTCTGATGAGGTCTCGGCGGGCTGTACAATGAAAAAAAACAACTCATAAGATTTACTTTAAAAACCTTTTTTAAGCACTCAAATGATTTCAGTAATATTTAATGCTGCAATATCAAGTAAATTTTACTCACCATAAAACAGTTTTGAAGATATTAAGTAACATTTACTTAATTACATCTAAGTTTTAAGTTATATTTATTTAAACAAATGAAGTAAAGTCTACTTGTTTCATAGGCAGGAACATAATTTTACTCAAAACTTTAAGTAAATGTTATATATCTGTAGTATTTGCTGTTATGAAGTAACTTAGTAGATTTTAACGATTAAAGTTTATGTAGTATTTCTAGGTTTATGTACATACAACTATTAAACATTTAAATTATGAGGAAACTTAAGTAAAACGTACTCTTCCCCCATAATTCATGTATTACGTTAATAAAATGTTTGATTTTACTTAAGAAGCTCTAGTTCTTACTGAATCTTTAAAATACAAGGTAGAGATTATGACTGTAATAGAGTTTACTTCACCAAAAAGTCACTTTTTTCAGTGTATCGCATCATGCAGTGCCTCACAGATCCGTCTAACTTCTCCTTTTAGAAGTCAACGGAGAGAAGAAGAAAAGCCCCAAAGCCGCTGCCCGACCAGCCCGGAAGACGCCCAAAGCTGGAAAAAAGAGTGACCCCGAACCCGGACTGGTGGAGATGGGCACCCAGACCACCCCCGGGCTCGCCTCCAGAACCAGAGGCAGAAATAAGATCAGCACATAAACATTCGCCTCCTCATACACTCCTCCTGTCCTCCCACCGAGGTTTTATACGATGTTACTGTTCGCTGTGTTCTGCCTGGGTGAAGCCAGACCTGCTGAAATAAAAAGGAACTTCATAATTAAAGTTACCCTCTTTGAGTGTGAACAGAAAATTCTGTTGAACTGAAGTTTTTATTGGAAAAATGTAACTTTTAAACCAGTTCCTGCTCACGAGCCACGGCTGGGAGGCGTGGAGCTCAACCACACAGCAAGGGAACAAAACATATTCATTTTATTTCCGCAGAACCAACGCGTTCAAATCCAGTTCAGCAGAGTTCAGTGTGACAGAATCTGTGATTTTATGAAGATAAACGGGAGTTTTCTTTCTCTTTTATCTCCACCAACATGCAGTTTGAATAAAGAGTGAAATGATTGCTGCTTCATCACGTTTAATAACTCGCAGGTGGAGCAGCTGATGTCTGGGACCAAGTGCAGAGCAAATGTGTTGCTTTATGCTCTACGACACATCGGTTTGGTTTCCACAGAAATCGCAGTACAAGACTGGCTCGAGTCCAGTTTAACGGTCCAAATTCTTCCACGTCCAGTCTGATTTAATTCAGCCTGACGGAGAACGAGGAAACTAAAGTCAGGACACCACAACAGAGAGGAAGTCAGATGAAACAAAGAACAAAATATAACAAAAGAACAGGCAGAAAAAGCAGAAAATACAGCTACAGTGTGGAAAAAAAAGACCAAACTCGTGTGTAAAAGAAGGTGAATAAACAGCTGAAAAGGACAAAAACCAGAACAGAGCCGGCAGTGGACCGGGTCGCCTAAATCAGTCAGAACTTTGCTCAGTATGTGGAGGGCGGTGTAACAGGTCAGACGGGATGGAGGAGACGGGATGGTGACACACTGGATCGTTGCCGTTCTTCTTCTCTGGAACATCCGTTCTTCTTCTCCGGAACATTCGTTCTTCTTCTCCGGAACATTTGTTCTTCTTCTCCGGAACATTCGTTCTTCTTCTCCGGAACATTCGTTCTTCTTCTCCGGAACATTCGTTCTTCTTCTCTGGAACATCCGTTCTTCTTCTCTGGAACATCCGTTCTTCTTCTCTGGAACATCCGTTCTTCTTCTCTGGAACATTCGTTCTTCTTCTCCGGAACATTCGTTCTTCTTCTCCGGAACATTCGTTCTTCTTCTCTGGAACATCCGTTCTTCTTCTCTGGAACATTCGTTCTTCTTCTCCGGAACATTCGTTCTTCTTCTCCGGAACATTCGTTATTCGTTCTTCTTCTCCGGAACATCCGTTCTTCTTCTCTGGAACATTCGTTCTTCTTTTCCGGAACATTCGTTCTTCTTCTCCGGAACATTCGTTCTTCTTCTCCGGAACATTCGTTCTTCTTCTCTGGAACATCCGTTCTTCTTCTCCGGAACATTCGTTCTTCTTCTCTGGAACATCCGTTCTTCTTCTCTGGAACATCCGTTCTTCTTCTCTGGAACATCCGTTCTTCTTCTCTGGAACATCCGTTCTTCTTCTCCGTTCTTCTTCTCCGGAACATCCGTTCTTCTTCTCCGGAACATTCGTTCTTCTTCTCCGGAACATCCGTTCTTCTTCTCTGGAACATTCCGGCGGCTCCATCACATTCTCTGCTGCAGGAGAAGGTTTCACAGCTCAAACGCTGCTGACAAGCTGGCCATTTACCCCACAACCACCCCGTCCCCGAGCCCCCACCAACCTCATTAACTCCCAATAGGCCCCCCCCCTCCCTTTGGAGGAAGACATCTCCACTAATGTTGGTGTTGTGAGGGCCCTCAGGGGCCCCCGCGGTGACTGGTGGCTTTCTATCGATCGCTGCAGCCTCCTCAGGAGTAAAGAGCTCCCACCCCATCCCGGCCCCCTCCCACGCGTTGACCTCGGGGCGCCACCGCCGTGGGCCCTCAGCAGGGGGCAGCAGAACATAATGATAGCAAATGGATGTAGGAGGGTAGGGGGGCAGGGTTGGGAAAGCAGAGGGGGCAGAAAGGACAGCACATTTCAGCGTGGCGGTGCGTCGGCCGGCCCGGCAGGCGGCGTTCCCCGTGCTGCGGTCGGCCTCTGGTTGGCGAGCCGGCGGAGCGTGAAAGCCTCGCAGCAGCGGACTAACTGCTGCTCTCATGATATGGATGCCAACCCTCCCCGGGCCAACAACTCAATAACAGTTTCCCCGACCAGTGGGTCTCCTCCGTTTGTGACAATTGTCAGTGTTTTTGTGTGGTGATAGTGGAGGGGGGGGTATGTGGGGGGCTTCTGAGTGTTCAACATGAAGCAAAAAAAAAAAAAACCCACACATTTAATACCGAGTCCAAAGCTTCAAGCTGAAGAAGTGCTGGAACGTTTCCACAGATGAACTCCAACACCAGGAGGTCCAGAACCACTAATCCTGATACATATTCCTCCTTCAGTGGCTGTACGGCTCGTATGATGAAAAATATCATTTTATCTCCTGTTCACCACCACAGAGTCGTTCCCACATCGGTTTTAAACTGGGAACAGTTATGAGGCTGTGTTCGAAACCGCATACTGGATACTCCATACTTCATACTACATACTGCATACTACATACTGCATACTTCATACTGCATACTATATACTACATACTTCATACTGCATACTACATACTTCATACTCCATACTACATACTTCATTCTGCATACTACATACTGCATACTCATCGATCAGACAGTACGCGTTTACCCACAATGCATTTCGCTCCTGCCCGAGCCGAAATCAGCCGGCCTGAAGCTGATTTCCCTTAAGCTCTAAACTCTGTAAACTTTAGCAACAATTGAAACATTTTCAGGAGAGAAAGTAGTCGTTTAGATCCCCAACGTGTTGAAAACCTGACAAAATACCGGCTGTTTACAATTTTGTTCCCACAAATTCGGCGCTACTAAAGCTAGCTGCAGTGAGCTAACGCACTTCCGGTTATTTTCACAAAATAAAATACCCGTTGCCTTTTATCATAGGGAAAGCCATTACCATACAATTGGTGCTTTTGTTTTGAAAACAGGAAGTGAACCTACCCTCGTTGTAGCTAGCTTGAAACTGCCGTTTTGACAGGAAATGACGATCGGCGACGTCACGTTACGTTGCATCTTGGGTAGTTTGAGTATGAGTAGTAACCTCATGATGCATACCCAACATTTCAGAGAATCTAGTATGCATCCGGGAACTTCTCGCTTACTCAAACTCGCATACTAACTCAAAAAGTTAGTAGGAGTAGTAGGAGAAGTATGCGGTCAGTCTTGGAGTTTTTCCAGAGAGCCTGGAAAATTAAAATGTCATTAGCCGCATTCGGACAGAGCAGTTCTAATAACTGCCCTTCCCCAGGGGAACTGTTTCAGTCTGCATTCCCACATGAGTCGGACTGATGCGGCGCAGCCGTCTGCGACAGCGACGTGTTACTTTAGCGCCACATTCAACAACAAAACAGAACAAAACAAAACCCGGTAAAAGTAAGGAGAGAAGAAAAAACACCACCAAGAAGCTAACATGGAGAGCGGGGAGGCCACCGTGTTCATGGTCTGCATGATGGTGATATTAATCATGGACGATCACATGGGGCGTCTAACGTGGAGGCTGGAAGAGGTCACAGAGAGAGTCAGGAGACGAAGGATGGAGCGCAGGCCATACTTCTTGGTTTCATGAAGGAAGGAGAGCAGAGCGCCGCAGACAAAGGAGACCACGTGGAGGTTTAACTTATTAAACACGTGATCTTCAGGATCGTTCATCAGGTTCTTCAGGATCGTTCTAATCTTCGTTCTGATCTTCTGTTGTAAACAGTCAGACCTCCAACAAACAACAACTAGCAAACAAAGAGTTTCTGATTCCATCTGAAGGCAGAGATGAAGAGACAGACAGTAAATCACTGGATTAAAACATTTGGAGAGGAGAGCCAACATGTATCTGTGAGATTGTGTCGCCTGTTTTGACAGAATTAGATTTGAAAAAGTTCAAAAGAAGTGATTTTTCTTCCTCTTGTGTTTTAATGTAAATCATATGGACCTCTTTTTGTCGGCGCTTGTGAATAATCTGCTGTGTCAGTGGCCTCCTGTGTCTTTTCTGCATTTCCTGGCTCTTCAATTGTCACGGCTCCAAAGATAAATCTGCATTTCACCCTCCTCCTTTGCCCCCGAAACGCCGCCGACGCACACATTCCCTCTCAGCCACCTTCCACCTGAAAAGTGGGATAAAAACTTTCCAACACTTGCAAATCATCCACACCTCCCCCCCTCTTAAACTCCTGGATGAAAAGATGAGATGAAATTTCACTGTTTGCGCTGTAATTTAGCCCCGCATCTCCCCTTTTCTGTGGAAACAACAGACCAAAAGCACACAGAAATATGCACACAGGTTCCAGGTGTGGGAGAAGTTACGGTACATTTGCCGTTCTAGTTGTGTGTAAGTATTAGAAAGCAGCGGGTTGCTGGCGCGAGGAGAAGCCAGCCAAAGCGGCAGCACCAAGACGGGCGTCCTTATCGGTATTGTGTTCAGACTCCGGCGTGCTCCTGCTGTTTGTAATCTGCAGCCGCCGCTGTGAGCAAAACTGGACAGGCATTTATTGTCCCAGCGGGAGGACGCCTGACAAGAGAATGTTAAACACTCCGCTACCTGCAATTCAAAAGGCGATAGCAGACATGATAAAATGTACACACACACGTTTAATTTCATCTTTTCAGTTTATTTGTTTTGCTCTTTTTTTTCTTTTTTTTTGTGGCAGAAGATGCAGCAGAGAAACTTAGAGAAAGTGTTTCCCTGCTGCTCAAACGCCGTCTTTCTTTAGAGGAGTCCAACGCAGAGGTACTTGAGTAAGTTTTTGAAAACATTATCCTTCTAGGAGTAGTTTTAAATCTCTATACTTTTTACTTTTCCTTGAGTAGATGTGTGCAGCAGAAACTGTCCTCTTACTCCGCTACATTAGGCTACAATGAGCTGGTTACTTTTCTTCTTACCTCTTTGGTATTCTACGCCTCATTATTTTTATCCCCCCCCCGCGTACGCCTCATTTTAATGTTTTATTCTGACAGAGAGAGAGACTTCCGCCAAAGGCTCTACCACCTGACTGTGTTCCACCAATCAGACGCAGCCGTGCAGTCTGGTCACGTGACCGTACTCGATCTCAGCGGCGGGACGGGTTAGCTTTAGCATTAGCAGTCGTAGCAAACAAAGAAAGAAACAGATGAAAAATGTCAGAACCAACGGTGGGAAATGAAGACGCAGACGAGGCCTCATACTGAAAGCATGTTTACCTTACAAAGAGTGAGAAACAGCAGCTACATTATGTGTCTTCTGTGTCAACCAAAACAAACGCACATTTCAGCAGAAACTCAACATCTAACTTGAGGAAACATGTAGCGCTAAGTTTCCTAAACTCGTTTTCCCCCCCATGGATAGGTGAATGTTTGTTTTTAGGTTACATATGGGTTACATATGTTTTAAACATTTCCTAAGTCTCTTTTATTTTTTATTGAAGTTCTTGAATTTACCTGGATTATTTTAATTTAAACTATTTTGTAATTAATCAATTCATTTTAATTTATTTTATCAATTAGATGAACTCTAATTTGCCTAAAGATGATTATTTAGTATTTTTGTCTGTCTGATTGAATGCTTGTGTTAACAAATAAATCAGACGTTACTCAACAGTTACTCAGTACTTGAGTAGTTTTTTCACCGAGCACTTTTTTACTCTTACTCAAGTAGTTATCTGGATGACGACTTTTTGACTAAAAAAAGTCACGACTACTACTACTTCTCCTGCTACTACTACTAACTATTTGAGTTAGTATGCGAGTTTGCGTAAGCGAGAAGTTCCCGGATGCATACTAGATTCTCTGAAATGTTGGGTATGCATCATGAGGTTACTACTCATACTCAAACTACCCAAGATGCAACGTAACGTGACGTCGCCGATCGTCATTTCCTGTCAAAACGGCCGTTTCAAGCTAGCTACAACGAGGGTAGGTTCACTTCCTGTTTTCAAAACAAAAGCACCAATTGTATGGTAATGGCTTTCCCTATGATAAAAGGCAACGGGTATTTTATTTTGTGAAAATAACAGGAAGTGCGTTGCTCACTGCGGCTAGCTTTAGTAGCGCCGAATTCGTGGGAACAAAATTGTAAATAGCCGGTATTTTGTCAGGTTCTAACTCAGATTCAATCTGACTGAGTATATCTACCTCCAGCCTTCAGTGTTTAACACTGGTGCTGGATGTCAGTGATGCTCATGTGTCTGCAGCCCAAGCCCCTCCACCCTGAGGCTCGCAGCAGGAAAACACGCCCCAACAAAGCTCCACGACAGCCAGGCCGAAGCCCGACTGCGCGCCGATGGAGGATCGATTTCCTCGACAGGACGGTGAAATCGCACTGGCAGCAGAGAGGTTCCCGTGCTCTGATGGGGCTGCTTTAAATTGGGTCACAGCGACTTAATGGATGCCACGCTGGGAGAGCCATTAAGAGGAAATAAACCTATGCGGACGTATTTATTAAGCACCTCAGGCCATGGAACATCTATTAGAGGCTAATCAGGAGAGCTGTCTGACGGCCCGGCTTCAGGTTTGATTGAATATTACAGTTCCATCAAACCAAAGACAAGATCTGACTCTCAGTAAGCAAAAGGTTGGCGTCTTTAAAGGAGAGTTTTCAGCCCTGCAGCTCATCTAATTCTCTTAAATGAAGGAAGAAGCTTCTATGAATTATTCAGTTTAATCAGAACGTTCATCGTTGTAGATGAAACCAGTGACAGCAGCCGAGGCCGATGTTCTCCTGAACCCGGGCCCGGGGTGGCTAACCGGGAAGACCGGGACAGCTCCCGGTGGGCCGGTCTGATGTTGGGGCCTCAAGGGCCGGGTTTTTGTTTGTTTTTTGTTTTTGTTAGTTTTTTGTTTGTTTTGGTTTTTGTTTGTTTTTGTTTTTGTTTGTTTTTTGTTTGTTTTTGTTTGCTTTTTGTTAGTTTTTTGTTTGTTTTGGTTTTTGTTTGTTTTTGTTTTTGTTTGTTTTTTGTTTGTTTTTGTTTGCTTTTTGTTTGCTTTTTGTTTGTTTTGGTTTTGGTTTGTTTTGGTTTGTTTTTGTTTGCTTTTTGTTTGCTTTTTGTTTGTTTTGTTTTTTGTTTGTTTTTTTGTTTGTTTTTGTTTGTTTTTGTTTGCTTTTTGTTTGTTTCGGTTTTTGTTTGTTTTTGTTTGTTTTGCTTTTTGTTTGTTTTGTTTGTTTTTGTTTGCTTTTTGTTTGCTTTTTGTTTGTTTTGTTTTTGTTTGTTTTTGTTTGTTGTTTTGTTTGTTTTGTTTGCAGACAGTGGTTTTTGAAAGATGGAAAGTAGAAAGATAAAGGTTAGCGTGGAGAAAGCTAGAATTAAAAAGAGGAAAAATCTGGGAACAGACACAGCTAAATATGCAAATATTGGAAACTTTTTCACTAAAACGAGCGGTTTGTCACGTCAAACGAGGACGATGAAACGGGCAATATGTGGAACTCTACCTGCAAACCAGCGTTCAAGTTAAATAATTATCAACTCAATGAATTGCGTGACGTTGTGGCATACATAAATAAAAGACTTGGGACTCGACTCGGACTTGGAAATTAAAGACTCGGCACTTGACTTGAGACTCGATGACTTGAATGACTTGAGTGTTAAGCATCTAGCATAACTTCCAACTTTGTTCGTCATCTGAAGATCCATTCTGACCAGTAAGTGCTCGTCAAATTAGCTAATATTATCCTGTTAGCCTAGGCGGTAGTTAGCTAACGTTAGCTTGATATGATACGGGGTGGACAGGTTGGACACATTGGCCAATGATGTTTACTGACAGTTACTTATATCTTTGTGTTTTCACTTTATTAAGATCAGATTCTGCAGGTAAAACTGCAATAATAAGGTGACTTTGACTTGACCAAGAAAAAATTACTTGAGACTTGAAAGCTATGAACAACAAGTTATGAAACAAGCTTTTTTTTTTACATTTGAAGAGGTTTTTAAGCTAAATTCAAGATCACTTTTATCTCAAAAGTCCTAAATATCACATCTTATTTCAAGAAATCTTGACAAGCCGATTTTCACTTGTTCCATTGGCAGATTTTTTTGCTTATTTCAAGCAAATTTTAGGAGGGGCATTTTTTCCAGTGTGTGCAGGAGCCAGTGTGATGAGGGGACTGCGTGTGAACAAGCATTAGTTCCAATATAACCACTTTCTATGCCCAAACTATAGTAGTGACCTGATATATTTTTCATCATCAAAAGTAAGATAGTAAATACACAAAGCCCACAATTAAAAGAGAATAGGATGAAAGTAATGTGAAACAAACCTGCATATTTTGCCATTGAAAATATCTTAATTGGTTAACTCAAAATGTGTTTTTCCACATCAAATGTAACGTTATAATTACATGATTTTAACAATAGGTTGGGATCTAAAGTGGGCCGGTCTGAGTGAAGTGAAATTTATTTATATTGCACTTTTCAGCAACAAGAAGATCTAAAGTGCTTTACAACACAAAAACACAGAAATACAGAAATAAAATCATAAAAAAAAAAAAAAAAATCAGGCACAGAAATACAGATACAAAACATCAATCAGGTAATTTTAGCTAACAGTAAGATTGGTATAACTATAACAGAGCAAAAGTAAATTTAGCTAACAGTAGGATTGGTATAACTATAACAGAGCAAAAGTAAATTTAGCTAACAGTAAGATTGGTATAACTATAACAGAGCAAAAGTAAATTTAGCTAACAGTAAGATTGGTATAACTATAACAGAGCAAAAGTAAATTTAGCTAACAGTAGGATTGGTATAACTATAACAGAGCAAAAGTAAATTTAGCTAACAGTAGGATTGGTATAACTATAACAGAGCAAAAGTAAATTTAGCTAACAGTAAGATTGGTATAACTATAACAGAGCAAAAGTAAATTTAGCTAACAGTAGGATTGGTATAACTATAACAGAGCAAAAGTAAATTTAGCTAACAGTAAGATTGGTATAACTATAACAGAGCAAAAGTAAATTTAGCTAACAGTAAGATTGGTATAACTATAACAGAGCAAAAGTAAATTTAGCTAATAGTAGGATTGGTATAACTATAACAGAGCAAAAGTAAATTTAGCTAACAGTAGGATTGGTATAACTATAACAGAGCAAAAGTAAATTTAGCTAATAGTAAGATTGGTATAACTATAACAGAGCAAAAGTAAATTTAGCTAACAGTAGGATTGGTATAACTATAACAGAGCAAAAGTAAATTTAGCTAACAGTAAGATTGGTATAACTATAACAGAGCAAAAGTAAATTTAGCTAACAGTAGGATTGGTATAACTATAACAGAGCAAAAGTAAATTTAGCTAACAGTAAGATTGGTATAACTATAACAAGTAATTTGAGTAAACTAACAAACATGGATAAACTTTCCTCTAAGAGGAGGCATTTAAAAATATAGCTAATAACGGAACAGTTGATATAATGATTAATACTAAATGATAACAAATCTTTAAAAGACTTTCATCTGAGAGGAAATATTAAGGTTGATACAGTGGTAATAGGTCTTAAAAGACCATTTGAATATGACTAAGTTTTCCTCCTCGTGAAGCATTAATAAGATCAGAAACATGGAAAAGCTTTCATCTGAGAGGAAATATAAAGGTTTATACAGTGATAATAGGTCTTAATAGACCTGAAAATGAGTCCCACTCCGGCCCTGCTTGAACCTCTTTGCAACACCAGCCCCCATCTTTGTTCAGGGGGTCCGTCCTGTGGGAAGGTGTCTGGAGGAGGCGGCGGGGTCCGGCTGGCAGACTGGCCCCAGGCGGCGGCCTCCCTGACCGGGCCGGGCTGCTGTAGCTCAGAGGAGGATCGCTTCAGACGGGTGGGGGAGCCTGTCGGCGGTCCGTGGGGAGGCCGTGCTCGTTCATACAAACACCGAGGGGCCGGTGGGGAGCCCCGGGCAATGTCCCGCACAGGGGCCGCAGAACAATGTTGTGGTGAAAGTCTCTGGGCTGAGAAACATCGGGTCAGCTGGAGAGCAGAGCCTGAGACTTTCCATCAGCCTTTAACACTTCAGTGGCTCCTCACAAACAGACTCTGATCTGTGGAAAAGTTTCTGCTTCATGTTTGAGGCTTTTGATTTTATTCTGAAGAGGCCGCGATGAAAAAGTCTTGAAAACAAATTGTTTTGAGTCACATATCATATGAAACAAGCTTTTTTTTTTACATTTGAAGAGGTTTTTAAGCTAATTTCAAGATCACTTTTATCTCAAAAGTCCTAAATATCACATCTTATTTCAAGAAATCTTGATTTTCACTAGTTCCATTGGCAGATTTTTTTTGCTTATTTCAAGCAAAAACGTCTTTTATTAGTTGGTTTTTTTAACTTTTTTTTGGAGGGGCATTTTCTCCAGTGCTGACGATCTGTTTTTAAAAAACTCTGATCTGTGGAAAAGTCTCTGCTTCATGTTTAAAAGTCTTGTAGCCAAATTAATTAATCAAATTAATTAATTAAATTTATTTGTATAGCAAATTTCATGTCCAAAACAGTTCAAAATAAAATAAAAGCATTGCAGCAGGGAGTGGAAGAAGCATTAAAAATACATAAAAGAATATAAAGAGAAACAAATAAAATCATTTAAATGAATTTAAAAACAAGTAACAGTCCAGATAAGTTCAAAGATAGCGTGCAGATTTCATGCACAGACACATGAGAACAGAAATGTCTTTAACCTGGATTTAAAAATGTCTCCATTTGGTGAAAGTTTAATCTCCACTGGCAGTTTGTTTCACTTGTTTGCAGCATAACAGCTAAAAAAAACTCCTTAATTTCTAAAAAGGGACATTTTTGTCCCCTTTTAAAACAACTTAAAAACATCATATGTTAATATTTTTTTCTGCTTTTTTTTTCATAAATCTTTTATTCCACTTCAGTTCTGATCATAACTTCCAAGTTTTCAATTATTTGAAAAAATTTAACCCTTTAAATACTGGTTTATATGATGTAAACGCCAATTTCTGTAAAAAAAAAAAAAGAAAACAAACACAAAAACTGCAACATTTTCAATATATAGAATGCAAAGTGGAATTGTTGAGTGGGGATAATTATGGTCTGGGATATGTCAATGATCAGCAACAACATTGATTTTTAGGGATTTTTAATTTTTTTGCTGTCTGATTTAAAAAAAAAAAAAATCCTTAATTTCTGAAAAGGGACATTTTTGTCCCCTTTTAAAACGACCTAAAAACATCATATATTAATATTTTTTTCATAAATCTTTTATTCCACTTGAGTTCTAATCATAACTAACGAGTTTTCAATTATTTAAAAAAAATGAACCCTTTAGATGCCAATTTGAACTTTTTAGCCCACATTTTAAGCCTTTAGGTGCCAATATTTTCAAAATATAGAATACAAAGTGGAATTATTGAGTAGGGATAATTATGGTCTGGGATATGTCAATGATCAGCAACAACATTGATTTTTAGGGATTTTTAATTTTTTTGCTGTCTGATTTAAAAAAAAAAAAAACTCCTTAATTTCTGAAAAGGGACATTTTTGTCCCCTTTTAAAACGACCTAAAAACATCATATATTAATATTTTTTTCATAAATCTTTTATTCCACTTGAGTTCTAATCATAACTAACGAGTTTTCAATTATTTAAAAAAAAATGAACCCTTTAGATGCCAATTTGAACTTTTTAGCCCACATTTTAAGCCTTTAGGTGCCAATATTTTCAAAATATAGAATGCAAAGTGGAATTATTGAGTAGGGATAATTATGGTCTGGGATATGTCAATGATTAGCAACAACATTGATTTTTAGGGATTTTTAATTTTTTTGTTATGCCTGAATTAAAAATAAAATCCTTAATTTCTGAAAAGGGATATTTTTGTCCCCTTCTAAAATGATCCCCAAAATACCATATGTTAATATTTTTTCCCACTTTTTTTTCCATAAATATTTTCTTCCACTTCAGTTCTGATCATAACCATCAAGTTTTCAATTATTTTCAAAAAATTAACCCTGAAAAGTTCAAATTGGCATCTAAAGGGTTCGTTTTTTTGAAAATATTTGAAAACTTGGTATTTATGATCAGAACTGAAGTGGAAGAAAAGATTTATGAAGAAAAAAAAGTGGATTTTTTTTTTAATATATTATGTTTTTAGGTTGTTTTAAAAGGGGACAAAAATGTCCCTTTTCAGAAATTAACAATTTTTTTTTCTACACAATGAAAAATTGCATTGTATATGATGTGTGTTTGAAATTCGAAAAAATAGTCAAAAATGCACAACAGGACCAAATATGATGAGTATCACTATCTACAGTGTGAAATTAGAGGACAAAGTTCACCACAAGTGGAGAAAAATGTCCCCTATCAGGGATTAGGGTTGAAAACTGACGTAAAGCTTTTAATAATACACCATAAAGCTTTAAGATTTCCTTTAAAGCACATTTCAGGTTTCTTTATATTTGAGAAATTCTGAGGAATTGGTTGAACTTTTGCACAACAGAGCCAACATCAGGCCTTCCTAACTGCATTTTAACCGCATCTTGTCAGAGTTTATTGTGACAAATGAAGGAAAGTGGTTCAGACAGAAGCCCCGGATATGATTAATGATGAATGATCGATACAGCTGCTGCTTTCCACTCAGTTATTGATGAGCGGCTTCACGTCCACAAACGAGCCGCATTATTTCGGCCATCTGCTGAACGCTGGAGACGCCCTTCTTTACTGTTAAAACTGTGATTTATCCATTTATTTACCGCTGTGCAGATGCCAATATAAATAACAGAGGTCCTTTATTATGGGATAAGGAACAAAAACCTACAGTTTGCGTCTCCATGGTAACGGGAGACGGGAACCGTCCTCTCACGGATGACATATCGAACATCTCATTAAGGTGGTGTTAATATTTGGGATTTATTTAAAAGTATCAGGCGAATCAGAGCAGAACAAAGCATTCAGACTGGAAAAAATCAAAGTCTTACCAAGTATATTTCTCTCATTTCTAGTCAAAAAACTGCCCAACAAGTTCTATTTCAGCCAGATATAGGGACTTGTTTGAAGACGATACATCTGGAATATCTTGTTAAGTGAAAAAGTCTTGAAAAAAAATTGTTTTGAGTCACATATCATATGAAACAAGCTTTTTTTTTTACATTTGAAGAGGTTTTTAAGCTAATTTCAAGATCACTTTTAACTCAAAAGTCCTAAATATCACATCTTATTTCAAGAAATCTGGGCAAGCCGAATTTTTTGGCTTATTTCAAGCAAAAACGTCTTTTATTTGTTGTTTTCTTACTTATTTTTGGAGGGGCATTTTTTCCATCATCATCAGTGCAGACGTTTTATCGGACGACACTCTGAGGTCATTAAATTGATGTAAAGTGCTTTATAAATAAAATATAATATTATTATTATCAGACTGGATTCTGCCTCGTCTCTTAAAGTCGCTGCCACATTTCACATTTGCATGGAGGTCGTGAGATAAACAACAACTTTCAGAGAGGAAAGTTTTGAAGTCTGGGCATGAAACGGTCCCAGCAGCTCGGCGTGCTCGCTCCGTGCACTCCGGGCCCGCGCCCGTTTCATCCCACTTCCCATCTGAACCGGTGGCCACTCTGATGCCGCTGATAGGCGGTAATTAAATGAGCGAGTGTGGTTCTTTGGCCTGTAAACCAGCTCTCCTGGGCCCGATATTACACGGATATTCTGCTCTGTGGATCCACTCTCAGATGTCTGCCTGGGAAACACGCCGGCTCGCAGCCTCGCTCTGCGTGTGCGTTTCTACACGGAAAACGTTGGATTTGGGGAATACTGCTTAATGAATCTTTTAACCTCGATATTTTCTCCTTCAAATGCACTCAGATTCCAGATCTGAGTTCCAGACACAGGGCTGATAGTCATGATTTATTCATGGGAAACGCAGAAAAAAAGCTCAAAACTCATTTTTAAATCGTTTTCCGGATGATTTTTCTAAAGCAAATGTTTATGTAGCGTTTCAGCTCAGGTAGAATTCTGTTTGGGAATATCAAGAAAGCATTTTTTATCACTTAACCGTTCAATCTAAAGTATTTATGTCCACATCAAACATTTGAGTCGTCTGGTTTTGTAGAATATGCAGCGACTGATGTGACATCAGGTGTTATAAACAGCTTTTTATTAGGGCTGGGCAACGATTAAAATGTTTAATCTAATTAATCACATGATTTCCCTGATTAATCACGATTAATTGCATTTGTACGCAAAATCCAAAAATGAATCCAAAAGTAGCGTATAGCTTTTAGCATTTAGCTTTATTTTAAATGTGCTGCCATATGAATGAAAGTGCCATAACATTTGTTGTGCAAACACACTTTTAACATCAGCATCTTTCTGTAGTTTTTATGTAGAAGCCTCGCTCCACTGTCTGTTTCCTTGAATGACTTGCTGCTATCAGTTGTGTGTTTTGCCTTTAAGTGATATTTTAGACTGGAACTACTACGCTGAGAAGACAATTCAACTTGGCAGAGTTTACAGATGACTTTGGTTCTGTCGACTCCGCCGTCTGGAAGAACTTTAACATGAAAATGGCCGAGTAAAAGTTCCGTACCCTTCTCCATGTTTGGTGGATCCGCCGATTACTTTCTTTTCCTGTTCCACAGCAGACAGCAACAGACTTTTACAAAATAAAAGCCTGTGAGCAACAGACTTTTACAATAATAAAATAAATACTAAAACAGGGATGGTCTGTGGTGTAGTGGGCTGAGCAGGCGCCCCATGTACAGAGGCTTTAGTCCTTGCTGCAGCTGGCCCCGGTTCGAGTCCCGCATCAGACGGCCCTGTGCTGCATGTCGTTCCCCCTCTCTCTGTCCCCTGCTTCCTGTCTCTCTGAACTTTCCATTAAAGGCACAAAAGCCCCCCCAATTTTTTAAAATTATTATTTAAACAAATAAATAAAAAAATAAAACCTGCGTTAATGCACAGTAAAATATTTCTCGGCGTTAAATTAACGCGTTAACGTGACAATAAGCCCTACTTTTTACCTTTTAACTCACGCATTTCTTCAGTTTGTGTGTGATTAAATCAGATGTAACGAGGCTAAAGTCCCTCTGGAAGCTCAGATCCTGATCAGGTGCAGACTCCAGCAGCTGTTTCTCTCCTTTCATGTGTGTCGCCTCTGAAAGCGCCGCCGTCCCGTGTGATGGACGGACAGATGAAGGAGGGAGGAGGAGGAGGCTCAGGTTTCCCACCGCCTCCTCCTCCCTGCCTCACCCCGGTGCCCCCTCTCAGACTGCTCTTGCCCCTTTCTCACCCTCTCGGACCGTTTCGTCCCCGCCCCTCTCGGCGCTGCGCAGGAATGGAGGCAGAGAAGAAGAGAGGATGTGACCATCTGTCGCGACTCCTCCATCAGATAATAGGATTCTGTCTGAGAATAGCAGATAATTGCAGGCTGTATTCTGCCCCTAAGTGTATGATATTAACCCCTGGCTCTGCGCTGCCCCGCAGGAGGAGGCAGATGGTTCGGTCCTCTGATATCTGAGCCAGCCAGAGGAAGGTCAGGGGTCAAGTTGGGGTTCAAATCCAAAGGAGAGCTGTTTCCCTCCCCTCTTTAACCTCCCCCGTCTCTCCTTCTTCGTCTCCCACGCCGGAGAAAATATGGATGTCATTCAAAAAAAGGACATTCCATGAGACCTGTGCTCCATCTGCCCCCGCGCAGCCCGATGGAAGCGAGCAGCAGGTAGTCCGCAGTCCACGCTAACCCACTTATATCCGTGGCGAGCGGCGTGCAGAGGTGGCGGTCTGAGGCAGAGGTGGCGGGGCGACGTCCAGGCTCGGCGACAGATTCAATAGTCAGTCTGAAGGGGTCAGCGGCAGCCGGGGGGGGGGGGGGGGCATTTAAATCATAATTCATGTTTAAAATCTGTGTTTGACTGTCTGAGAGGGCAAATAACCCGGAGTGGAAGTCACGGGCAGGCTGCTCGCTCCGGCTCTGAACTCACCGAAGGTTCGATGAAAAAAAAATGTTATTTTAAAGTAAATTACCCTCATTTTTCACTGGTGTCTTCCTGTTTTTTAAAAATAGTGTAAAAAATTAGTAAAAGTACAGATATTATCTGTAAATTAACAATCCACCTGTTATTTGATGTATTATGCCAAAAATGCCAAACTACAGTTATTTCTCTTTTTTTTACAGGAACATTACTATTATAATGATACAGTATTTTCCTGTTTTCTTAAATTATGTGCAAATGTATGTAAAATTACGCTAATTGCCAGTTATTTTTTGTTTTAAGGTTTATCTCCATACTGACATCTTAAGTTTTTTTCCTGCAATTTTAAGGTAAATGACATTAGTTATATGTGGTTTTACTTTAATAACACAAATGACAGCGGTGCAACAAACTCTTATTTATGTTTATTTTTAAACTTGGAAGAAAAGGCACATAGTTATAGAAGCCCGTTTCCGCCACTTAATAAAAATAAATTTAGAAATACTATCTCATAATTATGAGATACTAAGTCTTATGAAATTATGAATTAGTATCTCATAATTTCGACTTAGTATCTCATAATTTCGACTTAGTATCTCATAATTTCGACATAGTATCTCATAAATTCGACTTAGTATCTCATAATTTTGACTTAGTATCTCATAATTTCGACTTAGTATCTCATAATTTCGACTTAGTATCTCATAATTTCGACTTAGTATCTCATAAATTCGACTTAGTATCTCATAATTTCGACTTAGTATCTCATAATTTCGAGTTAGTATCTCATAATTTTGACTTAGTATCTCATAATTTTGACTTAGTATCTCATAATTTCGACTTAGTATCTCATAATTTTGACTTAGTATCTCATAAATTCGAGTTAGTATCTCATAATTTTGACTTAGTATCTCATAATTTCGATTTAGTATCTCATAATTTTGACTTAGTATCTCATAAATTCGAGTTAGTATCTCATAATTTCGAGTTAGTATCTCATAATTTCGACTTAGTATCTCATAATTTTGACATAGTATCTCATAATTTCGAGTTAGTATCTCATAATTTTGACATAGTATCTCATAATTTCGACTTAGTATCTCATAATTTTGACATAGTATCTCATAAATTCGAGTTAGTATCTCATAATTTTGACTTGGTATCTCATAATTTCGACTTAGTATCTCATAAATTCGAGTTAGTATCTCATAATTTCGAGTTAGTATCTCATAATTTTGACTTGGTATCTCATAATTTCGACATAGTATCTCATAAATTCGAGTTAGTATCTTATAATTTTGACTTGGTATCTCATAATTTCGACTTAGTATCTCATAATTTCCACACAGTATCTCATAATTTCGAGTTAGTATCTTATAAATTCGAGTTAGTATCTCATAATTTCGACTTAGTATCTCATAATTTTGACTTAGTATCTCATGATTATGAGATAGTATTTCAAAATTTATTTTTATTAAGTGGCGGAAACGAGCTTCCATACATAGTAGCAGGAGAAGCTGAATGCAAAGCGAGCCGAATCAGGATGGATTTCAGATAAAAGAATTTAACGGAGACAATCAGCTGAGCAGCTGTGAGGCGTTAGATGGCTGATGGGTCAGGTTTAGGAAAGCAGATCTAAGAACACACCTTCTACGATCACTTCCTCATTCAGTGAACACCACGAACATCAGAGATGTTCACAGCTGAGAACGTTTTCCAGAATGTTTCAGCGTGATGCACGGGAGGGGGATGTTGGTAAAACGATCCCGAGGAGCAGCTCTGCGGATCATCACTCAGAGCGTTTAACCCGTGCAGGGGTTCACCCGTTAACCGGTTCACTCCCCGGCTAACCTGCTCCAGACAGCAGATAAGGAGGAAGATGGATCGGAATAATAGCTTTCAGAAAAATCCAGCCGTCTCTTCAGCCAAACTCACAGCGTGAGGCCGCAGCAGAGGAACGCCAGCCGCTCGCTAATTAGACTCAAACCACACGTCCAAATTTAGTTTTGGAGCCGACTACGCTCTTAGAAATAAAGGAGGACTTTATAATTCCCTTTGACCTGCTCCCACAGCAGATTCTGGTGCACCTGATCTGCAGAAACGGGGGTAGAATCTCAGTCCCAAAGGATCCCGGTGGGTCTGCTGCTTAACTCGTGGTGAGAGTCAGTTTCTAATCATTGGAACAGAGTTCCATATTTGAGATTTCTTTAAAAGTATCAGGCTCATCAGAGCAGAACAAAGCATTCAGACTGGAAAAAATCAAAGTCTTACCAAGTATATTTCTCTCATTTCTAGTCCAAATATCTCATTACACTTAATATGAGACACAACTGCCTAATAAGTACCATTTCAGCCAGATATAGGGACTTGTTTGAAGACAAGACATCTGGAATATCTTGTTAAATGAAAAAGTCTTGAAAACAAATTGTTTTGAGTCATATTTCATATGAAACAAGCTTTTTTTTTTTTATTTGAAGAGGTTTTTAAGCTAATTTCAAGATCACTTTTATCTCAAAAGTCCTAAATATCACATCTTATTTCAAGAAATCTTGACAAGCCGATTTTCACTAGTTCCATTGGCAGATTCATTTGCTTATTTCAAGCAAAAAGTCTTTTATTTGTTGTTTTTTTTGCTTCTTTTTGGAGGGGCATTTTTTCCAGTGCAGAGGGGCTTCTTGGGATAAAAAGCGCTGGAATTATACGTGTGAGGGAAAGTTCAGGGCACCTGTACGGGCACCCTGAACTTTCCCTCCGACCCCCGGAGCAGGAACCCTCACTGCGTCGGGTTCTGCTTCTGTACTGGAGAGCCAGCAGAGGTCACAGGAAGAGGCTTCTCTAACTCAGCTCAGACAGAATGAAGGCGCTCTCTCAGGGGGATGCTGACTTTTTAATGGCACGAATCACCAAGGCAGCTTTTTACCACCTCAGAAACATCAACAGAATTAAAGGTTTCCTCTCCCAAACAGACCAGGAGAAACTCATCCATGCATTCATCTCCAGCAGACTCCATCACTGTAACGCTCTTTTAACTGGACTTCCCACAAAGAGCATTAAACATCTGCAGCTCATCCAGAACGCTGCTGCTGGAGTTTTAACCCGGACTAAGAGATCTGAACACATCCCAGCAGCTTTAAAATCTTTACTCTGGCTTCCAGTCAGTCACAGAATAGATTTTAAAAGCCTGCTGATGGTTTACAATCTGTGATCTGTTCAGAGAATATAAAGCCAGCAGAGCTCTTAGATCCAAGGACTCAGGTCAGCTGGTCCAGTCCAGAGTCCAGACTAAACATGGAGAAGCAGCATTTAGCTGTTATGCTGCAAACAAGTGGAACAAACTGCCAGTGGAGATTAAACTTTCACCAAATGGAGACATTTTTAAATCCAGGTTAAAAACATTTCTGTTCTCATGTGTCTATGCATGAAATCTGCACGATGTCTTTGAACTTATCTGGACTGTTGCTTGTTTTTAAATTCATTTAAATGATTTTATTTCTTTCTCTTTATTTACTTTTATGTATTTTAATGCTTCTTCCACTCCCTGCTGCAATGCTTTTATTTTATGTAAAGCACTTTGAATTGTTTTGGACATGAAATGTGCTACAAATAAATTTGACTTGATGAATCGGCTTTGAGAACAGAAACAATCCGAGAGCGGCAGTGATGGCGGTGTAAACTTTCTGAGCTTGTATTCATCTACTGGACGCGGCGCCAACACTACCGACGCAGCAGGACAGTTTCCCTCCTAATTAACGGCAGTATTCCACAGTGGCTGATGGTTCCAGTGGAGTTAGGGGACTTTGGCTTCATAAATGCTTCAAAAAACACATTTTTCTTTCTCTTCTTCACTTGTTTCAGGACATGATGCATTTCGCTTGGTGATGAATCAAAATGAGGTGTTAAACATGTTTTTTTTGTCATTTATTTCATGGAAAACACAACGGCTGGGCACACTGACGCTGTTTGAAGTGTTGAACCTGCTGTGACCACCTGTCCAGGTAAGACCAACATCTCTCACATGCACTGTTGCATGAGTAAAAACCACCAGCAGCAGAACCTCAGCTGAAAAAGACTGTCTGCAGAACTGACCACCTAAACCAAATCGTGAGTATTAATTAGGGCTGGGCGAGTTAACTCGTCATTATCGCGTTAATTATTTAACGCCGATAAATATTTTATTGCGCATTAACGCAGGTTTTTTTTATTGTAAAAGTCTGTTGCTCACAGGCTTTTATTTTGTAAAAGTCTGTTGCTCACAGGCTTTTATTTTGTAAAAGTCTGCTGCTGTCTGCTGTGGAACAGGAAAAGAAAGTAATCTTTGGATCCACCAAACATGGAGAAGGGTACGGAACTTTTACTCGGCCATTTTCATTTTAAAGTTCTTCCAGACGGCGGAGTCGACAGAACCAAAGTCATCTGTAAACACTGCCAAGTTGAATTGTCTTCTCAGCGTAGTAGTTCCAGTCTAAAATATCACTTAAAGGCAAAACACACAACTGATAGGAGCAAGTCATTCAAGGAAACAGACAGTGGAGCGAGGCTTCTACATAAAAACTACAGAAAGATGCTGATGTTAAAAGTGTGTTTGCACAACAAATGTTATGGCACTTTCATTCATATGGCAGCACCGTACACCTCAATCCATCCCAGCGCAGCCGAATGCAGAATGAAAAGCACCGGTGTTTATTATTCAGACCGGGAGCATTTAAGTCCAGGTTGAAGACACACCTATTTTCAGCTGAATAAAGCTCCAAATCTGAAGCTTGAGTTTCAAAACTTAATCACATTTTAACAACTGATTTTATCTGACTTTATCTATTGTTCTTATTTCTTATTTTTTTTGTTTAAAATTTAAATCATGCTTTTTATTTCTACTGTTTTAATGTCTCTGTAAAGCCTTGTTGTTGAATTGTGCTGCACAAATAAACTTGCCTTGCCTGGAGATTCTGACTCAGAGAAAACCCTGAGAAGTCATGACAGAGCAAAGCTTCTGCATTCGACAAAGAGCCTGATTATGTGGAAATGTGTGGCAGTACAACACAGCATCATCGGCATGAAATTGGTATTGGAGATAAAGATCATTAATATATGAAGGGAAACAGGAGTGGTCCCGGGACGGATCCCTGTGGAACACCCTCAGTTCCACTAAGATGTCCGGGATCAGAGGTTAACAGTAACCAGTCAGATCCATGTGACCGTGGGTTATTTAAACCGGAGAGAAAGTGTGTCTGGGGTCTGATGCACCCCGATATTCTTTGATCTACAGCATTACGACCCGGCAGCCTGAGAACCGTACACCTCAATCCATCCCAGCGCAGCCGAATGCAGAATGAAAAGCAGCGGTGTTTATTATTCAGACCGGGAGCAGTGATTTAATGTTGTCTCAGACAAGGAAATAAGAAAGGAAGGTGCAGGTTAATCTCCCTCACACACACAACAGCAAACACACTCCCACCCCAGCTCCACACCCCTCCAGTCATATCAGCAATCTAAAATTTCACTTACATTCCAATTGAATACAAGCTATCATCACAGGCCGGCTTTATCTGCCGTGATATATACCCACAGGCTGCGAGAGGGAGGACGGGAGGACAACACCAACCTATTTGTGTTTATGGCTTTGCAGGGAAAGAGATAAATGACCCCCTGTTTTTATTTGGTTTTAATGAAGTAGGGACCGAGGGACTCCCAAGCATCCCGTTCCTCTTCCTCCACCCACTGCCGTCTCCTTGTTGGTGACCTAGATGCAGGATGGCTGACAAAGGACAGGGAGAGAGACTCACCTCTCTGTGGAAGCGAAGTGGACGAGGAGCAAACCTGTTAACCCCTGCAGCCCCACGGAGTGGAGAGGGGCTCCCCCGGGTGGGTGGATGTGGAGGTCGGCCACACTGGAAAAAATCAAAGTCTTACCAAGTATATATGTCTCATTTCTAGCTAAAATATCTCATTACACTTAATATAAGACACAACTGCCTAACAAGCACCATTTCAGCCAGATATAGGGACTTGTTTGAAGTACATATTTCATACATCTGGAATATCTTGTTAAATGAAAAAGTCTTGAAAACAAATTGTTTGAAGTCATATTTCATATGAAACAAGCTTTTTTTTTCATTTGAAGAGGTTTTTAAGCTAATTTCAAGATCACTTTTAACTCAAAAGTCCTAAATATCACATTTTATTTCAAGAAATCTGGACAAAGCCGATATTCACTAGTTCCATTGGCAGATTTTTTTTGCTTATTTCAAGCAAAAACGTCTTTTATTTGTTGTTTTTTTTACTTATTTTTGGAGGGGCATTTTTTCCAGTGCATGACGGGGGGGGGGGGGGGGGGGGGGGGGGTTATGCAGGTTGGATAGAAACACTATATGTGGCCGATCCAAACGGCCGCACTGGCTCGCTGTTAATTGGACACTCGGGCCCCCAATTAAGGCCACGGCTCAAAAGGCAACTGGGGAGAAAAACAAGGGCAGCGCACACACACACACTCCCCCTTCCCGTGCTTTCCGTGGGACTTCATTAAGGTGAAGGGCCCCCGGTGGGAGAAGGGACCCACACATCTGCATGTGAATCCGTTAACACACCAACCTGAGTTCCTGTGTACACACAGGAGGCCACCAGCTGGCGCTGTGACACACAAACACAACTCAAACTCACATTAACTTTAAATCAGACTCACACAGGCTGGACAGGCCTCGTCCACTCCACTCCATCTTTGCTCTGGTCTTCATTCCGGTTCTTCTCTGGGGTTTTGGTGTCAGCTAGAGATAGGACCAAGTCATTCATGTGCAAGTCTCAAGTAAGTCCCAAGTCTTAGCTTTCAAGTCTCAAGTAGGTCTCAAGTCTTAGCTTTCAAGTCTCAAGTAAGTCTCAAGTCTTAGCTTTCAAGTCCCAAGTAAGTCCCAAGTCTTAGCTTTCAAGTCCCAAGTAAGTCCCAAGTCTTAGCTTTCAAGTCCCAAGTAAGTCTCAAGTCTTAGCTTTCAAGTCCCAAGTAAGTCCCAAGTCTTAGCTTTCAAGTCCCAAGTAAGTCCCAAGTCTTAGCTTTCAAGTCTCAAGTAAGTCCCAAGTCTTAGCTTTCAAGTCTCAAGTAAGTCTCAAGTCTTAGCTTTCAAGTCTCAAGTAAGTCCCAAGTCTTAGCTTTCAAGTCTCAAGTAAGTCCCAAGTCTTAGCTTTCAAGTCTCAAGTAAGTGTCAAGTCTTAGCTTTCAAGTCTCAAGTAAGTCCCAAGTCTTAGCTTTCAAGTCTCAAGTAAGTCTCAAGTCTTAGCTTTCAAGTCTCAAGTAGGTCTCAAGTCTTAGCTTTCAAGTCTCAAGTAGGTCTCAAGTTTTAGCTTTCAAGTCTCAAGTAAGTCCCAAGTCTTAGCTTTCAAGTCTCAAGTAAGTCCCAGGTCTTAGCTTTCAAGTCTCAAGTAAGTCCCAAGTCTTAGCTTTCAAGTCTCAAGTAAGTGTCAAGTCTTAGCTTTCAAGTCTCAAGTAAGTCCCAAGTCTTAGCTTTCAAGTCTCAAGTAAGTCCCAAGTCTTAGCTTTCAAGTCTCAAGTAAGTCTCAAGTCTTAGCTTTCAAGTCTCAAGTAAGTCCCAAGTCTTAGCTTTCAAGTCTCAAGTAGGTCTCAAGTCTTAGCTTTCAAGTCTCAAGTAAGTCTCAAGTCTTAGCTTTCAAGTCTCAAGTAGGTCTCAAGTCTTAGCTTTCAAGTCTCAAGTAGGTCTCAAGTCTTAGCTTTCAAGTCTCAAGTAGGTCTCAAGTCTTAGCTTTCAAGTCTCAAGTAGGTCTCAAGTCTTAGCTTTCAAGTCTCAAGTAAGTCTCAAGTTTTAGCTTTCAAGTCTCAAGTAAGTCCCAAGTCTTAGCTTTCAAGTCTCAAGTAAGTCCCAGGTCTTAGCTTTCAAGTCTCAAGTAAGTCCCAAGTCTTAGCTTTCAAGTCTCAAGTAAGTGTCAAGTCTTAGCTTTCAAGTCTCAAGTAAGTCCCAAGTCTTAGCTTTCAAGTCTCAAGTAAGTGTCAAGTCTTAGCTTTCAAGTCTCAAGTAAGTCCCAAGTCTTAGCTTTCAAGTCTCAAGTAAGTCCCAAGTCTTAGCTTTCAAGTCTCAAGTAAGTCTCAAGTCTTAGCTTTCAAGTCTCAAGTAAGTGTCAAGTCTTAGCTTTCAAGTCTCAAGTAAGTGTCAAGTCTTAGCTTTCAAGTCTCAAGTAGGTCTCAAGTCTTAGCTTTCAAGTCTCAAGTAAGTCTCAAGTCTTAGCTTTCAAGTCTCAAGTAAGTCTCAAGTCTTAGCTTTCAAGTCTCAAGTAAGTCTCAAGTCTTAGCTTTCAAGTCTCAAGTAAGTCTCAAGTCTTAGCTTTCAAGTCTCAAGTAAGTCCCAAGTCTTAGCTTTCAAGTCTCAAGTAAGTCCCAAGTCTTAGCTTTCAAGTCTCAATTAAGTCCCAAGTCTTAGCTTTCAAGTCTCAAGTAAGTCTCAAGTCTTAGCTTTCAAGTCTCAAGTAAGTCTCAAGTCTTAGCTTTCAAGTCTCAAGTAAGTCTCAAGTCTTAGCTTTCAAGTCTCAAGTAGGTCTCAAGTCTTAGCTTTCAAGTCTCAAGTAAGTCTCAAGTCTTAGCTTTCAAGTCCCAAGTAAGTCCCAAGTCTTAGCTTTCAAGTCTCAAGTAAGTCTCAAGTCTTAGCTTTCAAGTCCCAAGTAAGTCCCAAGTCTTAGCTTTCAAGTCTCAAGTAAGTCCCAAGTCTTAGCTTTCAAGTCTCAATTAAGTCCCAAGTCTTAGCTTTCAAGTCTCAAGTAAGTCTCAAGTCTTAGCTTTCAAGTCTCAAGTAAGTGTCAAGTCTTAGCTTTCAAGTCTCAAGTAAGTCTCAAGTCTTAGCTTTCAAGTCTCAAGTAGGTCTCAAGTCTTAGCTTTCAAGTCTCAAGTAAGTCTCAAGTCTTAGCTTTCAAGTCTCAAGTAAGTCTCAAGTCTTAGCTTTCAAGTCTCAAGTAAGTCTCAAGTCTTAGCTTTCAAGTCTCAAGTAAGTCCCAAGTCTTAGCTTTCAAGTCTCAAGTAAGTCCCAAGTCTTAGCTTTCAAGTCTCAATTAAGTCCCAAGTCTTAGCTTTCAAGTCTCAATTAAGTCCCAAGTCTTAGCTTTCAAGTCTCAAGTAAGTCTCAAGTCTTAGCTTTCAAGTCTCAAGTAGGTCTCAAGTCTTAGCTTTCAAGTCTCAAGTAGGTCTCAAGTCTTAGCTTTCAAGTCTCAAGTGAGTCCCAAGTCTTAGCTTTCAAATCCCAAGTAAGTCCTGAGTCTTAGCTTTCAAGTCTCAAGTAAGTCCCAAGTCTTAGCTTTCAAGTCTCAAGTAAGTGCCATCTAGCATAACTTCCAACTTTGTTCTCATTTGAAGATCCATTCTGACCAGTAAGTGCTTGTCAAATTAGCTAATATTATCCTGTTAGCCTAGTCGGTAGTTAGCTAACGTTAGCTTGATATGATACGGGGTGGACAGGTTGGACACATTGGCCAATGATGTTTACTGACAGTTACTTATATCTTTGTGTTTTCACTTTATTAAGATCAGATTCTGCAGGTAAAACTGCAATAATAAGGTGACTTGACTTGACCAAGAAAAAATTACTTGAGACTTGAAAGCTAAGTCAGGAAATACATAAAGTTAGTGAGTCCAAGTGATTAAAACACTTAAAAGTCCAGCAGTTCTGTTGGTAAATCTGAGCTGATAGAAGGTGGTAATGACAGTAGAGATAATGGAGTTGTTTTTTTATTATTAAGGCAAAAGAAAGAGAGGTTTCTGCCAGATTAAAGATGCAACATGTTTGCCAGCAGATCCCAGAACAATCGCCTGGTGAGAGGTCTGGCTCTGCTAATTATGGCGCCTGTTTGACAGATGGTTTCAGCTGCTGACGGACAAAAATAAAACCACATTTAAGACAAAGTGTCGAGTTCAGACGGAGCTGATTGGCACAGTTCTGGAAGCCGTGCAGGTAAGGAGGTGACGGGGGGCTGTTAGCACCTCGCCTCCTCTTATTTCTTCATCTTTCAGCATGTGACCAGAGCCGGAACGAGAAAGAGAAGAAGTGTTAATATTTAAAAAGGTTGAGTGTTTCCCGGAGTGTTACGTGTCTGAGGGACGATCCTCAGGGACTCTGCTGCCTTCTCTGCCAGGAAAAGGAACAAAAAGAGCGATGGAGACCAGCCTGTGGGTCGTGTCATCTGGTCATGCTTGCTTCATGTTTCACGGGTGAGAGCGTTTGTTCAGCCATTAAACTTTAACGGCGGCTTATAAATGTAGTATTAGTGCTCCCTGTGTTCCTATGATTTGCTGACTTTCAGCACAGAAGAAGCGACTGCATGTTTGAGGTGGTTACCGGAGAAATGAGCTGGAGATGCTTCATGGTGTTCCCCGGCAGAGACTCAGATTTTACTCAGTTTATTAAAGCAGTTTCCTGAGATGAGGCCTAACATACACTGGAAAAAATCTAATCTTACCAAGTATATTTGTCTTATTGAGTATCTCATTACACTTAATATGAGACACAACTGCCTAACAAGTTCTATTTCAGCCAGATATAGGGACTTGTTTGAAGACAATACATCTGGAATATCTTGTTAAATGAAAAAGTCTTGAAAACAAATTATTTTGAGTCACATATCATATGAAACAAGCTTTTTTTTACATTTGAAGAGGTTTTTAAGCTAATTTCAAGATCACTTTTATCTCAAAAGTCCTAAATATCACATTTTATTTCAAGAAATCTTGACAAGCCAATTTTCACTAGTTCCATTGGCAGATTTATTTAGCTTATTTCAAGCAAAAACGTCTTTTATTTGTTGTTTGTTTTACTTATTTTTGGAGGGGCATTTTTTCCCGTGTACAAACACTAAACACCTCACGCACTGGAAAAAATTTCCCTCCAAAAATAAGTAAAACAAACAACAAATACGAGATGTTTTTGCTTGAAAATAGCAAAAAAATCTGCCAATGGAACTAGTGAAAATCAAGATTTCTTGAAATAAAATGTGATATTTAGGACTTTTGAGATAAAAGTGATCTTGAAATTAGCTTAAAAACCTCTTCAAATGTCAAAAAAAGCTTGTTTCATATGATATGTGACTCAAAACAATTTGTTTTCAAGACTTTTTCGTTTAACAAGATATTCCAGATGTATTGTCTTCAAACAAGTCCCTATATCTGGCTGAAATGGAACTTGTTAGGCAGTTGTGTCTCATATTAAGTGTAATGAGATATTTGGACTTGTGAAATGATTTTTTTTTTCCATTTGAAGAGGTTTTTAAGCTAATTTCATGATCAATTTTATCTCAAAAGTCCTAAATATCACATTTTATTTCAAGAAATCTTGACAAGCCGATTTTCACTGGTTCCATTGGCAGATTTTTTTGCTTATTTCAAGCAAAAACGTCTTTTATTTGTTGTTTTTCTTACTTATTTTTGGAGGGGCATTTTTTTCCAGTGCAGAAACGAAGTCCCTGCCTCAAACAAAGCTTTAACTTGGTGATCTTCCTCCACCGCCCTGGACTCCGGTTCTCCTCTCTCCACCAGCTGTAAAACACCACAGCTAACAGCAGCTCTCTAAACTAAATAAGACGTCCCTCCATCTGTGTGTTGCCCTATATCACTCCCTCTGCAACCACCGGGGCAACATGTTTGAGCAACGCGCCGTAAATCCCATTTATTACACATTAAGCAGTAACCCGGGAACATGTGCTGGGAAACCTGGCCTCCCATCAAGCTTCCCGGCTCCCAATTAAAGGCGCATTATGGCGCTGGTCCCTGGGTCCTGGTCAGGCAGTCGGAGTGCCGCTGGGCTGCTGCCTCCTTCAGGTGGGGCTGTTGCTTTCTCTTTATGGGGTATGTTTGCTGACGGGGCATTAAGTGTGAAGGTTGTTGGAATCAGTCTGACTGTGAGGCCGGAGACACTCTGAGAGACCGATGAAGAACTAATAACAGAGACATATTTCACCCAAACTGTCGGTAAGTGAATATAATGTGTAATATAAGGAGGTTCCGTCTGTAACTCCTCATACGAGTGTTAAATCCTGATCACTTAAAGGATTATGCTGTGTAATCATCACTGATATCTTATTGAAAACAGGGTGAACTCTGGTGTGAATGTGCTGGACGGCTTTTTCCTCTTTTTTGGTTATAACATCAAATTGTTGCAGTTACAGATATTCATTTCTCTTCATCATTTCTTCCATTTCATTGCACTGCTGGGGAAAATGTGTTGTTATGTCAACATAGTCTCACTGCAGGTGTCCTTTGATATGATTTCAGTGCACAAGGACACAAATAATTACATGAATATCATGTGATTTCATAGAACAATTTTAGGTTTAGCAGGAATAAAGGTAGACTTGGATGCTGGAAGGGTTGTGAAGAAGTTATAAACGCGACTGTTATTCAGGACGCCTGTTTGTCTCCTTCATGACTTACACAAACTCTCTCAGCAGACAACATGGACAGAAGCTCACAGCCAGCAGTTTAACATCTGGGCTGCAGAGACGCTCCTTCTCAGTGACACGTCCAGGATTACAGCATCTGTTGTTAACCAGCTCTGTGATCCTCCTCCTTTCCTGTTAGCGCTCTGTCTGCAGTCTCTGTCTGCCCGGATAGTCTTAAAGCTGAGCAGAAAGCTGTTAGAGCTGTTCCTGCAGCCAGGTCTCTGCCTGATACCCCTGCTGTCTCCTCATCAGGGCTCCAAGCTCGTCCATTTTATCCACTAGTGACCTCACATTTCCCATGATGATCAGGGGAAGAAATGCTTTAAACTTCCTCCTCCTTTTCCTCCATTTTGTTCCTGCTCTGCATGCTAGACGTCTCCTCTTCAACTCATCTTGATTTGGGGTCTTATTCCGGGCATGAGTTGGGGTTTGGAAAGCTCGGTTAGCTGCTCCGACAGGTTAACACCTTTGTTGTTGCCATGGTTATGCATTATAACAGACGTAAAAAACTTATCAGAGTTCCCAACAGCGTTGTTCCAGAAAGACCCTGCAAACTTTTTTATTCAAATAGTCCTTTTCATAGCACCTGCTTCATGCTACATGAAATCTAATTTTTCTTGGTTTCTGGAATAATAAGTCTCGGTTTATCTGCACCAATACAGAGCTTTGAAATAGAAAGCGCACATTTATGGTCATTGTTAATGTACAGAGTTATAAAATGTGGAACAGGCTGTGTGACACAAACAAGAGGATATCCAGGACATCAGGATGAGTTCCTTTGTCATTTTCCAGGTAACGTCAGACTTACTAAACCACATAAATGTTCCTAATCCTAACCAATATGTCTGCTGCTCCATACAGATATAACAGTCCCAGCCTCTGGGAAGCTGTGGAGTCATTAAAGTTAGCTGTAGTCCCTATGAATCAAAATGTGACGTCACTGTCCAATCAAACACTGTCGCTGTTACGAAGTCCGAAATGATCGATGAGCCGGAACTTGTGGAACCCTGATTGGATAACTTTATTTTCAGGGCTTCGAGACAGCGACTCTTTCACTTCTCATGAGGAATCTATTAGAAAACAAGGCTGAGATGTTAATTAAAAGAGCTCAGCTGTGAATGAAAAGGTTAAACATGACAGATAAATGCAGATGTGTTTGTCCCTCTCTGTCCTGGGGCTTCGACTTCATCCCCAAACCGCTCCCATTCAGCTCAGACGTTCCTCTCCTCAGCACCGCTGCTCCACTTTCCAGCTGATTGGGCGGCGTTGCATCATGTCGGCGGATGCTTACGGTGCACGTTCGTGTCAGAGCTTGCAGGTAACACACACACACACACACACACACACTCAACCTCACACCATATTGCTGTTGTGATGCAACCCTGTTATTACCACGCTGCCTAATTGCATCCTGCTCCTGTCCGTGCGCAGGTCCGCTGTGGACATAATGAAATAACCGGTGCACGAACTGTTCATTTCGTGTGTGCGCTGCTCGTTTTGTGTGTCCAAAGCGTCCTCGGAGATCAATCTGCTGCATCTCCCCTTTAATGAGGGCCTCAAAGACGGAGGGGGTGGGGTGGGGGGGGGTTACCGCCGCCGCTGTCCCGGCCCCTGAGGTCAAGGCGAACATTTTAATTGGCTCTGAGTGGCCGGATGATGCCGCCGGCTGAGCCGCGTCACCTCCTGTGGCGGTCTGACCGGGAGGCCGTCAGGAAACACGGAAACCTGCACCAACACACGTCTGATCTCAGACAGAATTAGATTCCTGTGGAAACAAACACCTGTTATGTTGCAACCGGAACATAATTTCACTTTAATATTCCAGAGAACTGGAAATAGATTTGCAGCAGCAGCAGCAGGAAGAAGAAACTAAACAAATTAAAGCGCTAATTTAGATAACTGATTAACCTCTGCCCTCTTCCTCTGCCAGAATTATTTATGCAGCTGGAAACTCAATATTTTTTTTATTTATCTCAGGAAAAGAGGACTAAATTTGCAAATGTAAAAGTACTGCAGGTCAAAATGTGGTGAAAGCGAGCGATAGGTGCGGCATAAAACCAAATTAATTCCCTTAAAGCTGAGGTTGTAAACAGAAGGCTGCACTGGAAAAACTATAAATCTTACCAAGTATATTTGTCTCATTTCTAGTGAAAACATCTCATTACACTTAATATAAGACACAACTGCCTAACAAGCACCATTTCAGCCAGATATAGGGACTTGTTTGAAGACAATACATCTGGAATATCTTGTTAAGTGAAAAAGTCTTGAAAGCATCTTGTTTTTAGTCGCATATCATATGAAACAAGCTTTTTTTTTCTACATTTTAATTGGTTTTTAAGCTAATTTCAATATCACTTTTATCTCAAAAGTCCCAAATATCACATTTTAATTCAAGAAATCTTGACAAGCTGATTTTCACTAGTTCCATTGGCAGATTTATTTTGCTTCTTTCAAGCAAAAATGTATATTATTTGTTGTTTTTTTACTTATTTTTGGAGGGGCATTTTTTTCCAGTGTGCTGTGTTTCTATGAAAAAAAAATGCTGATTGCAAAGAAAAACCGACTGATGAAGTCCAAATTATGCTTCCTGATTGTCCCTGCTTGCAGGTAAATGCATGTAAATCAAATCTTTTCCCTCACAGATGAGGTGTTTTGTGTTATTTTGCTGTAATGTGTGCAGGATGTGGTTTGTGTTTTGCTGAAATAAGTCCAAAACCTCCAAAACCTGCAGAAATCACAGACGTGTGAACCGATAAATCTTCAGACCCGTTTGAAGTTTGGGCTGAAAGTTCAGATATCTGACTCTAGAACGCTTTGGTATCCAGAGGAGTTCCTGGTGGACTCAGGGAAATCGTGATTAATTAGATTAAACATGTTAATCGTTGCCCAGCCCTGGTTCTGACATAAAACCGCGGAACTTTCTTTCTCACGTGAAGCTTCAGCTTCACAGATATTCTACACCCTTGGAAATAAAAAGGCCCTTCTCTCAGTGACATCTGTGGAGAGGAGGGGTTCTTCAGTCACAACATGTGGGATGACTCTGCTCTCTTAATGCCTCCGTTTCATGTTGACAAAGGCCTTCCTCTCCTCCCAGACGCATCAGCTAAAGTGGAGCACGGCGGGGAGGGGGATGGCGGCATCAAAGCGCGCTGTCAGCTCGTAGGTACGGGCCTCATCAGGAGACAGATCGTCTTCTTCCTTTTCTTTTGTTTTTCACACTGACGTCTTGAGCCGATGGCAGGATGTTGTCTAATTAATGACAGTGTGTGTGTCTGCGTGCCAGTGAAGTTGACCTAAAAAAAAGTTAGCGTCACTCACGGTTGAATGTCACTCCCATCGCGTTTTAATATGAAGGTTGTCAGGCTCTCTGTTCTTCGTATCATCGCCGCAGTAATTCTCAACAAAGATAATGATATGTTGTAGTTGACCCCGCAGCGCTGCAGAAAAACACTCTTTAAGTGGCCCTGAAACGGGCGCTGTGATGTCTGACGTCTGAGCTGTCAGCTGGATGCTGCTCTGCGACGATGCTGTGGGTTTTACTCTGAAACTCTGAAAGATTCTCCACACAATGCAGATTAAGGATTTCATGTTAATTACATATTAACTGATTGGCTGATAAAAAACGATGCTGTTTTGATATGTTTACTATAAAGACCTGAGTACAGTCTGAGTTTAAAGGCGCGCTGGTTTGACCACAGAGACGCAAACATCAGCCTCAGGGTGGTAATGACTCACCCGCTCCGTCTTTTTCATTTAAATGGCTTTAACTTTATATTAGAGCCGAGTTAACTCGTTATTATCACGTAAACTTGTTAATTATTTAACGCGATAAATATTTTATGGCGCATTAACGCAGGTTTTATTATTATTTTTTTTTATTGTAAAAGTCTGTTGCTCACAGGCTTTTATTTTGTAAACGTCTGTTGCTCACAGGCTTTTATTTTGTAAAAGTCTGCTGCTGTCTGCTGTGGAACAGGAAAAGAAAGTAATCTTTGGATCCACCAAACATGGAGAAGGGTACGGAACTTTTACTCGGCCATTTTCATGTTAAAGTTCTTCCAGACGGCGGAGTCGACAGAACCAAAGTCATCTGTAAACACTGCCAAGTTGAATTGTCTTCTCAGCGTAGTAGTTCCAGTCTAAAATATCACTTAAAGGCAAAACACACAACTGATAGCAGCAAGTCATTCAAGGAAACAGACAGTGGAGCGAGGCTTCTACATAAAAACTACAGAAAGATGCTGATGTTAAAAGTGTGTTTGCACAACAAATGTTATGGCACTTTCATTCATATGGCAGCACATTTAAAATAAAGCTAAATGCTAACAGCTATACACTACTTTTGGATTCATTTTTGGATTCTGCGTACAAATGAGATTAATCGTGATTAATCAGGGAAATCATGTGATTAATTAGATTAAACATTTTAATTGTTGCCCGGCCCTACTTTATATATAATGTAACAGAACAATTGGTGAAGTCAAAAGGAGAAAACAGTCCCCAGATACTGCAACACAGGCACAATGAATAGAAGATGAGCTCCAAACAGGCCGGGGACAAAGTTGGGTTCTAAGAACATGATAAACTTTCTCAGAGTAAGACCCCAAACTCGCAGGACGGAGAAAATCCCATTAATCAGAGAGGAAACGAAGAGGTCAAACGTAACCCTGAAGGAGCTGCCCTGCAGAGATCCGACTGTCTGTCTGTCCAGAGAAAAATCACCAGTAAAAACCAGTAAAACCAGCAGAACCACCAGTAACCTCAGCAAATATCTGGTCTTTATGGAATAATGACCAAAAACAACAGTCGAAGAAAATAATCACCTGAAAGACTTTCCAAACTTGTGGAAGAAGGGAGGAAACAGAATATTTTGGACATAAACCCAACACTGAAAACCAGAAGAACCCTCTCACTGAAGCACGGTGGTGGCAGCATCATACTGAGGGCGTATTTTCCATCAGCTGTATCTGGAAATAATGGATGGTGTTAAATACAGGAGTAAAACCCGGACAGAGGTTCATCTTCCAGCAGAATAAACTGAACAGCATTTCCATGTCATGGAGCTCTCCAGTCCAAACCTCAGACCTGAGACGCTGTGGTACCACCTAAAGGTTGGCTCCAATTCCAGCTCCTCTTCCAGCTCTTCTTCTTCCAGCTCTTCTTCTTCCAGCTCTTCTTCTTCCAGCTCTTCTTCTTCCAGCTCTTCTTCCAGCTCTTCTTCTTCCAGCTCTTCTTCTTCCAGCTCTTCTTCCAGCTCCTCTTCTTCCAGCTGTTTTTCCAGCTCTTCTTCCAGCTCTTCTTCTTCCAGCTCTTCTTCCAGCTCTTTTTCCAGCTCTTCTTCCAGCTCTTCTTCTTCCAGCTCTTCTTCCAGCTCTTCTTCTTCCAGCTCTTCTTTTTCCAGCTCTTTTTCCAGCTCTTTTTCCAGCTCTTCTTCTTCCAGCTCTTCTTCTTCCAGCTCTTTTTCCAGCTCCTATTCCAGCTCTTCTTCCAGCTATTCTTCTTCCAGCTCCTCTTCTTCCAGCTCTTTTTCCAGCTCCTCTTCCAGCTCTTCTTCTTCCAGCTCTTCTTCTTCCAGCTCTTCTTCTTCCAGCTCTTCTTCCAGCTCTTCTTCTTCCAGCTCTTCTTCTTCCAGCTCTTCTTCTAGCTCCTCTTCTTCCAGCTGTTTTTCCAGCTCTTCTTCCAGCTCTTCTTCTTCCAGCTCTTCTTTTTCCAGCTCTTCTTCTTCCAGCTCTTTTTCCAGCTCCTCTTCCAGCTCTTCTTCTTCCAGCTCTTCTTCTTCCAGCTCTTCTTCTTCCAGCTCTTCTTCCAGCTCTTCTTCTTCCAGCTCTTCTTCTTCCAGCTCTTCTTCTAGCTCCTCTTCTTCCAGCTGTTTTTCCAGCTCTTCTTCCAGCTCTTCTTCTTCCAGCTCTTCTTTTTCCAGCTCTTTTTCCAGCTCTTCTTCTTCCAGCTCTTCTTCTTCCAGCTCCTCTTCTTCCAGCTCTTTTTCCAGCTCCTCTTCTTCCAGCTCTTTTTCCAGCTCTTCTTCTTCCAGCTCTTCTTCCAGCTCTTCTTCTTCCAGCTCTTCTTTTTCCAGCTCTTTTTCCAGCTCTTCTTCTTCCAGCTCTTCTTCTTCCAGCTCCTCTTCTTCCAGCTCTTTTTCCAGCTCTTCTTCTTCCAGCTCTTCTTCTTCCAGCTCTTCTTCTTCCAGCTCTTCTTCTTCCAGCTCTTCTTCTTCCAGCTCTTCTTCTTCCAGCTCTTCTTCCAGCTCCTCTTCTTCCAGCTCTTTTTCCAGCTCTTCTTCTTCCAGCTCTTTTTCCAGCTCCTATTCCAGCTCTTCTTCCAGCTATTCTTCTTCCAGCTCCTCTTCTTCCAGCTCTTTTTCCAGCTCCTCTTCCAGCTCTTCTTCTTCCAGCTCTTCTTCTTCCAGCTCTTCTTCTTCCAGCTCTTCTTCTTCCAGCTCTTCTTCCAGCTCCTCTTCTTCCAGCTGTTTTTCCAGCTCTTCTTCCAGCTCTTCTTCTTCCAGCTCTTCTTCTTCCAGCTCTTCTTCTTCCAGCTCTTCTTCTTCCAGCTCTTCTTCCAGCTCCTCTTCTTCCAGCTCTTTTTCCAGCTCTTCTTCTTCCAGCTCTTTTTCCAGCTCCTATTCCAGCTCTTCTTCCAGCTCTTCTTCCAGCTCCTCTTCTTCCAGCTCTTTTTCCAGCTCTTCTTCTTCCAGCTCTTTTTCCAGCTCCTATTCCAGCTCTTCTTCCAGCTCTTCTTCCAGCTCCTCTTCTTCCAGCTCTTTTTCCAGCTCTTCTTCTTCCAGCTCTTTTTCCAGCTCCTATTCCAGCTCTTCTTCCAGCTATTCTTCTTCCAGCTCCTCTTCTTCCAGCTCCTCTTCCAGCTCTTCTTCTTCCAGCTCTTCTTCTTCCAGCTCTTCTTCCAGCTCTTCTTCTTCCAGCTCTTCTTCTTCCAGCTGTTTTTCCAGCTCTTCTTCCAGCTCTTCTTCCAGCTCTTCTTCTTCCAGCTCTTCTTCTTCCAGCTCTTCTTCCAGCTCCTCTTCTTCCAGCTGTTTTTCCAGCTCTTCTTCCAGCTCTTCTTCTTCCAGCTCTTCTTCTTCCAGCTCTTCTTCTTCCAGCTCTTCTTCTTCCAGCTCTTCTTCCAGCTCCTCTTCTTCCAGCTCTTTTTCCAGCTCTTCTTCTTCCAGCTCTTTTTCCAGCTCATATTCCAGCTCTTCTTCCAGCTATTCTTCTTCCAGCTCCTCTTCTTCCAGCTCTTTTTCCAGCTCCTCTTCCAGCTCTTCTTCTTCCAGCTCTTCTTCTTCCAGCTCTTCTTCTTCCAGCTCTTCTTCCAGCTCCTCTTCTTCCAGCTGTTTTTCCAGCTCTTCTTCCAGCTCTTCTTCTTCCAGCTCTTCTTCTTCCAGCTCTTCTTCCAGCTCCTCTTCTTCCAGCTGTTTTTCCAGCTCTTCTTCTTCCAGCTCTTCTTCTTCCAGCTCTTCTTCCAGCTCTTCTTCCAGCTCTTCTTCTTCCAGCTCTTCTTCTTCCAGCTCTTTTTCCAGCTCTTCTTCCAGCTCTTCTTCTTCCAGCTCTTCTTCCAGCTCTTTTTCCAGCTCTTCTTCCAGCTCTTTTTCCAGCTCTTCTTCCAGCTCTTCTTCCAGCTCTTCTTCCAGCTCTTCTTCCAGCTCTAGGACAGAGCAGCTCCATCCCACAGATGGAAACATGTTCCACATGAGGACGATGCTCTGACACACAGACAGTGTGAGGTATTAAATCTCTCTCAACATGAGATATTGACCGCATTGGCTCCACTTGTGCTGCTCCTAACTCTGCAGAGCAGTGACATGAACCTGCTCCGCTGTGGGGTGATAAGATCCCGGTTCAGTTTCCGTGTGCGTGGCGGACGCTTAATGGCTCACCTTGTGGGGATCTTATTGAACAGCCTGTATTTACGTAAACTTTGCCGCTCTCCTGGAATTGATTTTCAGTTTTGGAAAACGGTGATGTTCCACACACACGAGGCGCCATGTTTGGGAGTTTGAAGATGATGTGCACTTACAGCTGATTTTACCTCACTGGAAAAAAATCAAAGTCTTACCAAGTATATTTGTCTCATTTCTAGTCCAAATATCTCATTACACTTAAAATGAGACACAACTGCCTAACAAGCACCATTTCAGCCAGATATAGGGACTTGTTTGAAGACAATACATCTGGAATATCTTGTTAAATGAAAAAGTCTTGAAAACAAATTGTTTTGAGTCACATATCATATGAAACAAGCTTTTTTTTTTTACATTTGAAGAGGTTTTTAAGCTAATTTCAAGATCACTTTTAACTCAAAAGTCCTAAATATCACATTTTATTTCAAGAAATCTTGATTTTCACTAGTTCCATTGGCAGATTTTTTTTGCTTATTTCAAGCAAAAAACTTCTTTTATTTGTTGTTTTTCTTACTTATTTATGGAGGGGCATTTTTTCCAGTGCTGCTAAGAATCTGAGCTCAGGCATGCAGGGACAAAGAACCGATGAATCATCGCCTCTGGACCGTAAACATGTAGATCTATCTGCTGTGGCGCGATGTTAACCGTACAGCAGAGTTCACCAAACACCATCAGTAAAATGCAAAAACATTCAGTCAAAGCCAAACTGTGTACGTTTAACACCCAAAATGTGTGAGAGCAACGTAGAAAAGTGAGAAAATGTGTCAAACTTCAGTGTTTTTCATGAAAGTCGGCAGACGTCTGTAATCAGACTGAATGTTGAACCCCTGTGGGAGAGTTTGGACCCGTTAGACGTCCAGAATCAATGCAAAGTGAGCCTGCGGGTTTCTGGAAGCAGCTGATTATTGGCTCTGCAGGCACACCAACACAGAATAAAGTTGAATTTTCGAGAAAAAAGTCAACTCCTCTGGTCCATCATCTAATTACTTTAATCTCGACAGGCAAAATATAAATATTTTTTCTTATGCCTAGCCCTAATACTCTTCCGTATCTGAACACTCCTTTTTGCTCCCCTTTAAACAAAAACCCAGAGGACCGGCCCCCTTTAAGAGGTGAACGCCAGCCAATCTGCTCGTACCTCCGAGGTGTGAGGCTCGAACCGCCTTTAAAAGGTTTCAAGGACACACGCAGAGCTCAGGACTGCCCCTGAGTGGCCTCCTGCCCCCTGCAGAGGGCAGCACTCTGCCAAAACACCTCCGGCTGCACGCCTGTACCAGAGGACAGCAAACAGTGGGGGGGAGACGGAGGGAGGAGAGGGGTGGCAGCAACTAAAGTGGCATTTCCACAGCGCATGAACGGATGCCCCCTCCCATCCTGCACCCCCCCCATCTCATCCCCCGCCCCAGGCCTCATAAAATTGGACTTATGGCTGTGTTGGCAGCATAAATAAGTCCCTTTGATAGTTAGCGGAAGAAGTTATGACCCTCCTGGGTATGGTGAGGGACAGTGGCGGGGCGGCGTCTGGTGGCGGCTCGCCCGGCGCCCCGTGGCTCTGATCCTCGTGCCGATTCAGGGCACGCTCTCTTCATTACCGGCGGCCACCGGGGACTTGTTTTTTGTGCAAGATTAATGAGTGCCGCGGAAATTCTCCAGCGCATCTCGATAATTAAGTCTTTGTTTATCAAAAAAACAAGTTATATTAGGAGCAGGAAATTCGCAGTAATTATTCATAATCCTAACAATTCAAGTGTAGCTACCTCATTTGCCTGTGTAATTCTGCTTTTTAATTTCTTGCATGCATTTGCATATTAATTTTGCCCATCGGCTGCTGCAGGGCTCTGACAGTTATTCCTCTTTTCTTGCTTTTCTTCCCTCCCTCCTCTCCTCGCTTGGCGTGATGTTTTCTCAGAGATCAGGCTCAGTCGGGTGGCGTTTTGGTGCTGGGTGTGATGATAAATTATGAATATTTCTAATGTGGAGCATGGTGTAGAACGTCCCTGCTTCTTGTCTCACTGAACCTTCCTCTCCGGCCTTAACACCCCCCCCCACTCGCCCTCCCTCCTCCACCATCTTCATCACCTTCAGCCATGTGGTCATTAGGGACAGAGAAGCCACGTTTCATTGGTGTCAGAGGCTGTCTGGTGGGCGAGGAGACGAGATCGGCGGCCATCGGCCAACATGGCATCCTGTCAAAGCCCTCGGCTCTGACTTCCTGCACCCTGGCACGCCGCCTACTCTCTCCTTTTCTGAGATCCGTCCTGACTCTTCCCCCTTGTCCATCTCGTCCTCCCTCTCTTCGCCCTCTCCTCCTGCACCTTGAGGCTCGCTCGCCCTTCCCCGTCACTGTTCTCTGCATCAGAGGCCGAGCGCAGATCGTCTTATCCTGGATGAAAACGTCTTTGTGGTGCGGCGGCATATGTTTCGGTGGTGAGAGCACAGCGTTCGTTAAGTGCCGAGCGTTACACGGCGCTGACTGCTGCTGTCATAAGGAAATTAATATTGATGATCTATGGCCCCACGATGCAGAAACACAGCCCTGGAGCCACTTAGACGACATGCACTCTCACACATAAACACACCATCTCACACTTAGCAACTGTTATGAGATCTGAAGTGACCCCTAACCCCCCCGAGCTGATGAATACACGATGAAACGAATGCTGCTAATATACTGATAACATGACTCTGCTGGAATGTTTCAGGAAATCTGCTAAATGGATTAAAACTAGTGAAGAAGAGTGATGCGATGAGGTTTAACAGAGCAGCAGCGTCAGCAACACAACGTGCACCGATGAGGGAAGATACACAGAAGCTTAAAAACTAGGGATGGGCCAGTTAATTCGTTATTATCGCGTTAACTCGTTAATTATGTAACGCAGATAAATATTTTATCGCACATTAACGCAGGTTTTATTTATTTATGTATTTGTTTTATTTAAATTAGATTTTTTTAAATAAAACAGTATATCTAAAAGTTATAAAAAGATGTTTTTTAAATGATTTTTTTTGGCTTTTGTGCCTTTCATGGAAAGTTCAGGGAGACAGGAAGCAGGGGGCAGAGAGAGGGGGAACGACACACAGCACAAGTCACACAGCACAACAAGTCTGCTGCTCACAGGCTTTTATTATTGTAAAAGTCTGCTGCTCACAGGCTTTTATTTTGTAAAAGTCTTCTGCTCACAGGCTTTTATTTTGTAAAAGTCTGTTGCTCACAGGCTTTTATTTTGTAAAAGTCTGTTGCTCACAGGCTTTTATTTTGTAAAAGTCTGCTGCTGTCTGCTGTGGAACAGGAAAAGAAAGTAATCGGCGGATCCACCAAACATGGAGAAGGGTACGGAACTTTTACTCGGCCATTTTCATTTTAAAGTTCTTCCAGACGGCAGAGTCGACAGAACCAAAGTCATCTGTAAACTCTGCCAAGTTGAATTGTCTTCTCAGCGTAGTAGTTCCAGTCTAAAATATCACTTAAAGGCAAAACACACAACTGATAGCAGCAAGTCATTCAAGGAAACAGACAGTGGAGCGAGGCTTCTACATAAAAACTACAGAAAGATGCTGATGTTAAAAGTGTGTTTGCACAACAAATGTTATGGCACTTTCATTCATATGGCAGCACATTTAAAATAAAGCTAAATGCTAAAAGCTATACGCTACTTTTGGATTCATTTTTGGATTCTGCGTACAAATGCGATTAATCGTGATTAATCAGGGAAATCATGTGATTAATTAGATTAAACATTTTAATCGTTGCCCAGCCCTAATAAAAATATCAGCTGTCCCATCCCCACACACAAGTTAAGTGGCCTGGGAGAGACCATTTCCTGTTGTTAGGGGACACCAGAGGAGTCTTTGGTGTTATTGGTTTTGGAGGGCAGGACCATGTTGTCTAATCATCTGCTTTAACTGCAACTCGTTCACTGAGAGAAATCTCTGAGAAGTGTTTGGAAACCTGGTCGGGATCCACGAATCGCTTCTTTTTCACGATCCCCAAAGATCCGGCTCTTCCCTGGTGTCTTGTTTTAGCTGCTGTCAGGCCAAAGGTCGCAGAGATACGGCTTCTCAATAACATGACATCTCCTTCATTACAGCATCGGGTTCGCTGTCATGATTTCTTTGATCCTCCCGAAGAGTGAAGTTTCCATTCAAAGCACAGACGTCCTTGTTTCCCCCCCCCCTCGGTGTCAGCATGCCTTGTGGCCTCAAAGTAAATGTCACAGCTTAAACTGCAGCATAATGTTGGATCAGAGGGGTTGAACCGCAGTCTTTCTGTACACATGCAGACACAGAGTCGCCCCTATTAGGCAAACAGGGCTTGATGCGGCCCCTGACCTCTGTGCACGCCGGCCTCATTCGTGGATTAGAGTCGTAGCCGGTGCATGTTCTCCATTTATTTGCAGAGAGTCAAAGTTCAGCCACTGCAAACAATTTATGCATCCTGCTGTCCATCACAGCCAGTCTGAGTAATGTGCTAACCTCTGAATAATCATGGCGAGGGGGCAGGGAGGCGCGGTGAGAAAGAAGGGATGAGGAAGGGGAAGTGCCAGCGAGTCATTGGGCCCGTTGGCAACTGGTAATGTGTGATCGGGTGGCGGGGACACGACCCCTGTAACTGCGAGGTGTCAAAGCGTCCTGCTGCCACCACAGAGGGCTGGCTCCAACACTGCAGGGGTGTGGAAGTGGGGGGGCTTAGGTCAAAGCAGATGACACCTGGTAGTGAAGGGAGGTGACATCTGAATCAAACACGGCACCAGCAGGAAACACGGCGCCTTGCAACAGGAGAGCATCAGATACTGGACACACCTCTGAAGCCAGGGCAGCTTAACGGGAGAGAAACAGGTGGTGATGTAGCTTTGGATCCTTTCAGGAGAGGTCGGGGTTAGGTTAGGGGGTTAGGGTGTTAGGGTTACCATTAGGGTGTTAGGGTTAGGGTTGGGGTTAGGGTTAGGGTTAGGGTGTTAGGGTTACCATTAGGGTGTTAGGGTTGGGGTTGGGGTTAGGGTTAGGGTTAGGGTTAGGGTGTTAGGGTTACCATTAGGGTGTTAGGGTTGGGGTTAGGGTTACCATTAGGGTGTTAGGGTTGGGGTTGGGGTTAGGGTTGGGGTTAGGGTGTTAGGGTTACCATTAGGGTGTTAGGGTTGGGGTTAGGGTTACCATTAGGGTGTTAGGGTTGGGGTTGGGGTTAGGGTTGGGGTTGGGGTTAGGCTCAATGGCCCCCTCCTACGTGATGTCCCAGTTCGGACTCCTGTTCCATCACCATGGAGTTTGGTGTGGGTGCCAAGGGTGGTGCACTGTCGCTCAGGATCCGACTGATGGTTGCTGCGTGTGCTGGAATGGTCTTGGAGTAACTCAGGAGGCCGTGGGAAACTCTGTGTATTTCTGGTTGTGTGTTGGAAAAAGTGGGTGTATTGGACACGAGGTCCTTATTCGTGTGTGTTAGGTGGTATGGGTGGAGAGGATAGAGAAGAGGATGAGTAAAGGAGAGTAGGAAGGGGTTTTTTTTTGATTAGGGCGGGTAGGGTTATGGATTTATGAATTTTAATAAGGATATTCTTCATAAATCGGTTATTATAAATGGGGGTAGGTTTCTTTCTGTGTTTAGGGTTGGAGTTGGGGTTGGGGTTAGGGTTGGATAAGGGGAGTTTATGCGTATAATAAGAGTGGGGGTTTGTGAATTGGATGGAAATTAATCAAAGTTATTGATAATAATTTCTATGATTTTTTTGGGCTGGGTATATGAATTCCAATATGGTTAGGGTTGGGGTTAGGGTTATGGCTGGAGGGTTAATTAGGGGGAATTTAGGAGTTTATCAAGTGGTGGGGGTTGTGGAAATTGTGGAAATTGTTAAAAATTATATTAATATTTTTTTAATACTTTTTATGATTTTTGGACTGGGTTTCTGTTTCCTAATATGGTTAGGGTTAGGGTTAGGGTTACGGTTGGGGTTAGGGTTAGTTAGGGGGAGTTTTGGAGTTTATTAAGCGGTGGGGGTTTTGAAAATCCTGGAAATTCTTAAAAAATATTAATCATAATTTTTATGCTTATTGGACTTGGCATATGTTTATCTACTGTGGTTAGGGTTAGGGTTAATGTTAGGGTTGGGGTTAGGGTTAATTGTGAGGGGTTTATGAGTTTATTAAGGGGTGGGGGTTGTGAAAATAATGGAAGTTATTAAAAAATATTAATCATAATTTTTTAAGATTTTTGGACTGCGTATGTTTTCTAAGGTGGTTAGGGTTAGGGTTAGGGTTAGGGTTGGGGTTAGAGTTAATTGAGAGGAGTTTATGAGTTTATTCAGAGGTGGGGGTTGTGAAATTAATGGAAATTATTAAAAAATATTAATCATAATTTTTATGATTTTGGACTTGGCGTCTGTTTTTTTAATATGGTTAGGGTTAGGGTTGGGGTTGGGGTTAGGGTTAGGGTGTTAGGGTTACCATCAGGGTGTTAGGGTTAGGGTTAGGGTGTTAGGATTGGGGTTAGGGTTACCATTAGGGTGTTAGGGTTGGGGTTGGGGTTAGGGTTGGGGTTAGGATGTTAGGGTTACCATTAGGGTGTTAGGGTTAGGGTTAGGGTGTTAGGGTTGGGGTTAGGGTTAGGGTGTTAGGGTTACCATTAGGGTGTTAGGGTTGGGGTTGGGGTTAGGGTTGGGGTTAGGGTGTTAGGGTTACCATTAGGGTGTTAGGGTTGGGGTTAGGGTTACCATTAGGGTGTTAGGGTTGGGGTTGGGGTTAGGGTTAGGGTTAGGGTTAGGGTGTTAGGGTTACCATTAGGGTGTTAGGGTTAGGGTTAGGGTGTTAGGATTGGGGTTAGGGTTACCATTAGGGTGTTAGGGTTAGGGTGTTAGGGTTAGGGTTACCATTAGGGTGTTAGGGTTGGGGTTGGGGTTAGGGTTGGGGTTAGGATGTTAGGGTTACCATTAGGGTGTTAGGATTGGGGTTAGGGTTAGGGTGTTAGGGTTGGGGTTAGGGTTAGGGTGTTAGGGTTAGGGTTAGGGTTAGGTATTAGGAGTTTTTACTCAGTGGCTCCCCTCCTACGTGACTTTCCAGTTCAGAGCTGCTCGGTCACCATGTTGTTTGGTGTAGGTGCCAACGGGGTGCACTGTCACTCAGGACCCGCCTGATGGCTGCTGCCTGTACTGGAAATGGTCTTGGAGTAACTCTGGAGGCCGTGGGAAACTCTGTGCGTTTTTGAG